>NC_069501.1:1227672117-1227972117 GCF_027579735.1 Bombina bombina | reverse complement strand
CGGCTCGAAGAGTCTCTGAGTTATCTGCCTTACATTGTGATTCTCCTTATCTGATTTTTCATTCAGACAAGGTAGTTCTGCGTACCAAACCTGGGTTTTTACCTAATGTGGTTTCTAACAGGAATATCAATCAAGAGATTGTTGTTCCATCATTGTGTTCTAATCCTTCTTCAAAGAAGGAACGTCTTTTGCATAATCTGGACGTAGTCCGTGCCTTGAAGTTTTACTTACAGGCTACTAAAGATTTTCGTCAAACATCTGCCCTGTTTGTTGTTTACTCTGGACAGAGGAGAGGTCAAAAAGCTTCGGCAACCTCTCTCTCCTTTTGGCTTCAGAGCATAATACGCTTAGCCTATGAGACTGCTGGACAGCAGCCCCCTGAAAGGATTACAGCTCATTCTACTAGAGCTGTGGCTTCCACCTGGGCCTTTAAAAATGAGGCCTCTGTTGAACAGATTTGCAAGGCTGCGACTTGGTCTTCGCTTCACACCTTTTCAAAATTTTACAAATTTGACACTTTTGCTTCTTCGGAGGCTGTTTTTGGGAGAAAGGTTCTACAGGCAGTGGTTCCTTCCCTTTAAGTTCCTGCCTTGTCCCTCCCATCATCCGTGTACTTTAGCTTTGGTATTGGTATCCCACAAGTAATGGATGATCCGTGGACTGGATACACTTAACAAGAGAAAACATAATTTATGCTTACCTGATATATTTATTTCTCTTGTAGTGTATCCAGTCCACGGCCCGCCCTGTCCTTTTAAGGCAGGTCTAAATTTTAATTAAACTACAGTCACCACTGCACCCTATGGTTTCTCCTTTCTCGTCTTGTTGCGGTCGAATGACTGGATATGGCAGTGAGGGGAGGAGCTATATAGCAGCTCTGCTGTGGGTGATCCTCTTGCAACTTCCTGTTGGGAAGGAGAATATCCCACAAGTAATGGATGATCCGTGGACTGGATACACTACAAGAGAAATAAATTCATCAGGTAAGCATAAATTATGTTTTTCTGATTTTTCCATCAGGATAAAGCTGTTTTGCGGACTTCGTTTAAATTTCTTCTTAAGGTTGTAAATTCTAACAACATTAGTAGGGAAATTGTTGTTCCTTCTTTGTGTCCTAATCCTAAAAAGCTCTTGAAAGATCTTTGCATTCTTTAGATGTTGTAAGAGCTTTGAAATACTATATCGAAGCTACTAAGGATTTTTTTCATGTAATTGGCAAGAGTCCATGAGCTAGTGACGTATGGGATATACATTCCTACCATGAGGGGCAAAGTTTCCCAAACCTCAAAATGCCTATAAATACACCCCCCACCACACCCACAATTCAGTTTTACAAACTTTGCCTCCTATGGAGGTGGTGAAGTAAGTTTGTGCTAGATTTCTACGTTGATATGCGCTTCGCAGCATGCTGAAGCCCGGTTTTCCTCTCAGAGTGCAGTGAATGACAGAGGGATGTGAAGGGAGTATTGCCTATTGAATGCTATGGTCATCCTATCGGGGATCTATTTCATAGGTTCTCTGTTATCGGTCGTAGAGATCTATTCTCCTACCTCCCTTTTCAGATCGACGATATACTCTTATATACCAAGGCAGAACATAGTGCGATCTGCGATGTCATCGCAGAAACTGCAGCATGTCTGCAGAAAGAATTGCCAGATCCTTTGCGCAGAGAATTTTCCTAAAGTAAAAGTTTATTCTGCCTTTTCTTTTCTGATTGGCCATAATTTAAACTGTAATCAGTCATTTCAAATACTTAGCGGCAACAAACAGTCTGTTTGGTGCAGTGCAATCATTGGCTGGTGCTTTGAATGATCAACGCGCTATTAATATGAAATGAATTTGACCCGCCAGAACAAGAGGTGTTGCTACTTGCTTTCACAGCTCTTGGATCCGAAGTAAGTGTTGGGGCTTTTGACATCACACTGTGTTGCAAGCCTTTGAAACGCATTCATTGAGTCCCTTTCCTGGGTCCCTGCCTTGCCGATTATCGTGCAGGAGGAGCTGGTGAGCACTAAATAGTATTTTATTGACGCTGCTGTGCTGAAGCTTCTTAGGTTTCCTATGTGTGACAAGTGCCTCTTTCATCCCCAGCTTCATAATTAGGATGTTAACAATGTGCCCAGTTCGGTATAAATAAATGGGCAGCTTTCACGTTATGTATACAGTATGGTATAGTTATTTGTTAAAAGGTATTCACTTCTGGTCTTTCTAAACACGTTTCATTAGTTTCATCGTTGAAATCACTAGACAGCTGTATAAGATCACTGGAATTAATATATATATATATATATATATATATATATATATATATATATATATATATATATATATATATATATATAATGCATTACTTTCAAGAGTGTATTTGTGTGTGCGCATTTAGATAGAACGGTTCACATCCCCATCAACCCTGCTTTGATTGATCATTTATTTTAGCTTTTTCTGTAACAGGAGATGCATGTCTGAATATCATAAGGAACTGCAAAGTAAAAGATGCGAGCAGCTGAGGGAGCTGAAGTGAGAAAAACAAACAAACAGTAGTTGTGTGTGCGTGTTTGTTGAAAGAACGGCAACTTTCTGTTTAGTGAGAGGACAGCAGTGATAGAGAGGGGAGGGGAATCCTAAAGTAAATAAACAGAGGGCGAGGAAGAGATACATAGAGATGTGCTCTGCTAGTAAGTGCAGGCAGGGAGGGGTGGATGTGACCTGTGACCCGCACTAATCTGCCACAGGAATGACAGGTATTCAGCTGAGCAGGGGCAGTCGGGCTGCAGCAGGCTGAGAGCACGGTGCGTAGTTGGGGTTCCCAGGGGACAGGAAATGAAGCCTGAATGATTTTTACTGCTGTACGAGAGCTGCTTGAGAGCCTGGCACGGGCCCCACCTAGAGGTGAAAACATGGGCCAGACCGCAGGCTAGCAACTGTGTTAAACATGAAGGGCTACATATAAGGTGTCTTGTATATAGTATACAAGCTGAGCACATTGTCCTTTGCTTATACAAAGAGAATGTATTTGTGGGTACACAGAGCACCCTACCCTGCTATATGGAGATAACATGCTACTTCATATACACAGGGTGTCCTGCTCCATGCATATAGAGGAATTGCATACTAATTCAAGTATATACAGGGTGTTTTCTTTAATGCACATAACCTTACCATGGACTGGAGTTATATTGAGAGAACATGCTGATTATGGTATGTGCAGTCAGCATTCTGTCCTGGGGTTTTATTGAGAGCATATTACTTACTATAGGATAGATCACAATCCTCTAGAAAAGAGTATGAGGTGATTCATCTACAAAAAGCATAGCAGGTTTTATAGTAAATTGTGTTGAAAAATCATTACATATGTTTTTCTAAAGGAATGTGATCTATGTGTAGAACCAGTGTTCCTGTGCAGTCTTGGACTTACATATTGAGTTTAGTGATTGTATACAGAACTAGTATGATGTACTTTCATAGATATCTTAGGGCCAAGTGAGTATATACATAATTTACTTATGACTAAACAAAGGGCTAATACCATGCCCTTAGTTAACAGAACGTATGTGTTTCTGTATGCAGAGCTAAAATCTTTCATGTACAAAATTCTTGTTCCTATGCATTTTATCTGGCTCTAAAATTCAAACTGAAACCTCATGTGTTTGACCCAGTGTGTATGTATATATCTATCTCTAGAGATTAAATGAACAACAACCCTTACAAAGCTTGTATAATACAAGAGAGGTACTCCAGTATAGACAGACAGACAGACATACAGACATACATACATACATACATACATACACACACTACATGTGAAAGTTTACCATGTTTTAAATAAATGTTTATTATGAACGATTTAAAATTGAATTTTATTTCAAAATGACCTGCAGAAAATTTTTCACTACAAAAAATCTCATCGCAGAAAGTGAAAAAAAGTTCTGCTTCTGGGCTCTTATATACCATTACCTCTACTGATTCTCGTTTCAGTACTGGTTTGGCTATCTACTATATGTAGATGAGTGTCTTTTGGTAAGTAAGTCTTATTTTATTTATGACACTCTCAGCTATGGTTTGGCACTTTATATGTAAAGTTCTAAATATATGTTTTATACTTATATTTGCCATGATTCAGGTTAATCAGTATATTTCCTTCATTCAGACTGTCGGTTTCCTTTTTTGGGAAATGCAAATGAATAAAAAAAAAAATCTTACCTGAAAATTTTTCAAATTGACTTTCTTTCATGTAATTAGCAAGAGTCCATGAGCTAGTGACGTATGGGATATACATTCCTACCAGGAGGGGCAAAGTTTCCCAAACCTCAAAATGCCTATAAATACACCCTTCACCACACCCACAAATCAGTTTTACAAACTTTGCCTCCTGTGGAGGTGGTGAAGTAAGTTTGTGCTAGATTCTACGTTGATATGCGCTCCGCAGCAGGTTGTAGCCCGGTTTTCCTCTCAGCGTGCAGTGAATGTCAGAGGGATGTGAAGAGAGTATTGCCTATTTGAATTCAATGATCTCCTTCTACGGGGTCTATTTCATAGGTTCTCTGTTATCGGTCGTAGAGATTCATCTCTTACCTCCCTTTTCAGATCGACGATATACTCTTATATATACCATTACCTCTACTGATTCTCGTTTCAGTACTGGTTTGGCTTTCTACTACATGTAGATGAGTGTCCTGGGGTAAGTAAGTCTTATTTTCTGTGACACTCTAAGCTATGGTTGAGCACTTTATATAAAAGTTCTAAATATGTGTTTAAACATTTATTTGCCTTGATTCAGGATGTTCAACGTTCCTTATTTTCAGTCAGTTTCATATTTGGGATAATGCATATGAATAATTCAATTTTTTCTTACCTTAAAATTTGACTTTTTTTTTTTTTTTTTTTTCCTGTGGGCTGTTAGGCTCGCGGGGGCTGAAAATGCTTCATTTTATTGCGTCATTCTTGGCGCGGACTTTCTTGGCGCAAAAATGTTCTTGTCATTTCCGGCATCATACGTGTCGCCGGAAGTTGCGTCATTTTTTTGACGTTTTTGCGCCAAAAAATGTCGGCGTTACCGGATGTGGCGCCATTTTTGGCGCCAAAAGCATTTAGGCGCCAAATAATGTGGGTGGCTTTTTTGGCGCTAAAAAATTTGAGCGTCATTGTTGTCTCCACAATATTTAAGTCTCATTATTTATTGCTTCTGGTTGCTAGAAGCTTGTTCATTGGCATTTTTTTCCCATTCCTGAAACTGTCATTTAAGGAATTTGATCAATTTTGCTTTATATGTTGTTTTTTCTATTACATATTGCAAGATGTCTCAAATGGACTCTGAATCAGAAGCTACTTTTGGAAAAACGCTTAACTGAGTTTCAGATCTACCAAAGCTAAGTTCATTTATTTTAAATGTTATAAATGTTTATCTTTAGCTATGGTTTGTAATAAGATATTATGTTATACTTTTACATGCGGAATCCATTAGTATTTATGCTTTATATATTTTCTTTTCTTACAAGAAATATTTAGAAGACTTATAAGAAATATTTTTCTGATTCTATGTTAAAGGCTTTGTCTGACTTCGTGCCTTCTAATAAAATTTTTAGGTCTTTTTCACTTCTTTTTTAATTATTGAAGTTTCAAATGACCAACAACATACTGATTTATCCTTCTCTGATGATGTTTTTTTCAGAAATTTTCTTCATCAGATATTGACACTAACAAATCTACTTTTTTATTATTTTTCAATTATTAAAGTACATTTGTTCTTTGTTGAAAAGGTGTTGATTATTTCGGATATTAAGGTAACTAGTTCTTTAAGACTAGCTGACATTATTTCTGCCTATTTATTTCTTTAGAGGTTTTCTTTCCAATTCCCTATACTAGGGAATGGAATAGGCTGAGAATTTTCTTTTATTCCTTCTTCAAGGTTTCAAACTATATTCTTTGCCAGCAGTTAAACTCATTTTGGAGGGTTCTCCAATTTATTGGGGCTATCTCTCATTCTACTAATTATGCTATTGTTTCTATAGCAAAATAGTATTTATTTTCCTTTAGATAGTTGTATCTTATTTATGGAAAATTATTTAGTTTCAGGTACTTTTCTTGGTCCTGTGATTTATTTAGATATTGCAATTGCTTCATTTTCTCTGTTTACTTTAAGATCAAGTATCAGATTATGATTTATTTTATCATTGTTAAAGGGACAACATTTACTAGACTAGGTGCTGTTGCATTTGTATTGTTGTTTTGCATTTTTTGATTATGCAAGTCCACTGTATTGGCTGGTCCTTTAAACTGGACTATCATGCTAATAATTTCATTTGTGTCTTCATTTTATTGAATATTTTCGCAAATGAGGGTTAATCTATGTCTTTAGCTTTTTTAGCTAGAAGAATTTTGTGATTTTTAAAAAAAAAAAAAAAAAATCCATATTTCCTTTGTTCTAAGATAATCAATTATTTGTTTTATAATTGGATTCAATTCTTAACTGTTACTCTGGGCTTCAAGGTTGAGTTCTAAGACTAAAACTTTAAGCTTATACTAGTTTGGTTGTTCTTATTAAGGAACGAATTCCTGAGTTCTTTCCCAAGTAACATGTCTATAATTGGAGTTCGAAATCAGCTCCCTAATTTTGCGATGTACGTGCCGTATTCCAGCTTGGCTGGTAAGGGGCAGGTTAAGGCTTCTTTGAAATTTATTTTGTCCTATATATTTTGGGTACTGTTGAAGCATGGCTGGGCACCCATGGGGTTCAAGCGCTGCTCAGACCTGGAATCTTCTGGGGTATTTATTCCAGTTTCTTTTGAGGAACCGGGTTTTGGATTTTTATTCAAACTATTTTGCCTTTTTATGGTCTTTGATAGCATTATTTGTTTTCATTAGATACAATAAATGCATATTTTCATTTTTCTGTTTTCATTCAGATTATTTTCTGAGGATGCGGAATCTTATATGATTCACTTACTCTTCAGGACATAGTTAGAGGATCTTCTTTTCTAAAGCTCTTGATTCCTCACTCAAGGGTCACCTTTTTTAGGTTTCCAGATAGTTTGTGTCACTGTCCTTGTCTCAATCAGACAAGGGATAATGTTATTGGGTTCCGTCTATCGGTACCTTTAGTCTCTATTATTTCCTTCAGTTGCTTTATATGCATAGAAGTTTTAGGTCTTATGGCCACAGCATTGGATTCAATTCCCTTTGCTCATTTTCTCTAGAAAGAACCTTTCCAGTCTTTTATAAGTGTTGTTTCTTCAAGAACATGGTTGGAGGATCAATTTACCAAAAAGTTTGTTTGATTCCTCAGACAAGGGTAACCTTTTTAGGTTTCCTGATAGATTCAGTGTTCTTGATTCTGTCTCTGACGGACAAGAGGCGTCTGAAATTGGTTTCAGCTTATCGAAACCTTCAGTCTCAATCATTCCCTTCGGTAGCTTTATGCATGGAAATTCTAGGTCTTATGACTGCTGCATTGGACGCGATTCCCTTTGCTCGTTTTCACATGCGACCTCTTCAGCGCTGTATGCTGAACCAGTGGTGCAGGGATTATACAAAGATATCTCAATTAATATCTTTAAAACCGATTGTTCGACACTCTGACGTGGTGGACAGATCACCATCGTTTAGTTCAGGGGGCTTCTTTTTGTTCCTCCAACCTAGACTGTGATCTCAACAGATGCAAATCTGACAGGTTGGGGAGCTCTATGGGGGTTTCTAAAAGCGCAAGGGGTTTGGGAATCTCAGGAGGTGAGATTACCAATCAACATTTTTGGACCTCCGTGCAATTTTCAGAGCTCTTCAGTCGTGGCCTCTTCTAAAGAGAGAGTCGTTCATTTGTTTCTAGACGGACGATGTCACAACTGTGGCATATGTCAATCATCAAGGAGGAACTCACAGTCCTCTGGCTATGAAAGAAGTCTCTCGAATACTTGTATGGGCGGAATCCAGCTCCTGTCTAATTTCTGCGGTTCATATCCCAGGTATAGACAATTGGGAAGCGGATTATCTCAGTCGCCAAACACTACATCCGGGCGAATGGTTTCTTCACCCAGAGGTATTTCTTCAGATTGTTCAAATATGGGGACTTCCAGAAATAGATCTGATGGCTTCTCATCTAAACAAGAAGCTTCCCAGGTATCTGTCCAGATCCAGGGATCCTCAGGCGGAAACAGTGGATGCATTGTCACTTCCTTGGAAGTATCATCCTGCTTATATCTTTCCGCCTATAGTTATTTTTCCAAGATTCTAAAGGAACGTTTGTTTATTATGCTGGTGGCTCCAGCATGGCCTCACAGGTTTTGGTATGCGGATCTTGTCCGGATGGCCACTTGCCAACCGTGGACTCTTCCGTTAAGACCAGACCTTCTATCGCAAGGTCCTTTTTTTCCATCAGGTTCTCAAATCCTTAAATTTGAAGGTATGGAGATTGAACGCTTGATTCTCAATCATAGAGGTTTTCTCTGACTCTGTGATTAATACTATGTTACAGGCTCGTAAAACTGTATCTAGGAAGATATATTATCGAGTCTGGAAGATTTTCATTTCTTGGTGTTTTTCTCATCATTTTTCTTGGCATTCTTTTAGAATTCCTAGAATTTTACAGTTTCTTCAGGATGGTTTGGATAAGGGTTTGTCTGCAAGTTCCTTGAAAGGTCAAATCTCTGCTCTTTCTGTTCTTTTTCACAGAAAGATTGCTAGTCTTCCTGATATTCATTGTTTTGTACAAGCTTTGGCTCGTATAAAACCTGTTAAGTCAATCTCTCCTCCTTGGAGTTTGAATTTGGTTCTGGGGGCTCTTCAAGCTCCTCCGTTTGAACCTATGCATTCGCTGGACATTAAATTACTTTCTTGGAAAGTTTTGTTTCTTTTGGCCATCTCTTCTGCTAGAAGAGTTTCTGTATTATCTGCTCTTTCTTGTGAGTCTCCTTTTCTGATTTTTCATCAGGATAAGGCGGTGTTGCGAACTTCTTTTAAATTTTTACCTAAGGTTGTGAATTCTAACAACATTAGTAGAGAAATTGTGGTTCCTTCATTGTGTCCTAATCCTAAGAATTCTAAGGAAAACTCGTTGCATTCTTTGGATCTAGTTAGAGCTTTGAAATATTATGTTGAAGCTACTAAGGATTTCCGAAAGACTTCTAGTCTATTTGTTATCTTTTCCGGTTCTAGGAAAGGTCAGAAGGCATCTTGGTTAAAATCTTTGTTTCATCATGCCTATGTCGAGTCGGGTAAAACTCCGCCTCAAAGGATTACAGCTCATTCTACTAGGTCAGTTTCTACTTCCTGGGCATATAGGAATGAAGCTTCAGTTGATCAGATTTGCAAAGCAGCAACTTGGTCTTCTTTGCATACTTTTACTAAATTCTACCATTTTGATGTATTTTCTTCTTCTGAAGCAGTTTTTGGTAGAAAAGTTCTTCAGGCAGCTGTTTCAGTTTGATTCTTCTGCTTATAATTTCAGTTTTTTTCATTATAAGATTTAAACTTTATTTTGGGTGTGGATTATTTTCAGCGGAATTGGCTGTCTTTATTTTATCCCTCCCTCTCTAGTGACTCTTGCGTGGAAGATCCACATCTTGGGTAGTCATTATCCCATACGTCACTAGCTCATGGACTCTTGCTAATTACATGAAAGAAAACATAATTTATGTAGGAACTTACCTGATAAATTAATTTCTTTCATATTAGCAAGAGTCCATGAGGCCCACCCTTTTGTGGTGGTTATGATTTTTTTGTATAAAGCACAATTATTCCAATTCCTTATTTTTTATGCTTTCTCACTTTTTTCTTATCACCCCACTTCTTGGCTATACGTTAAACTGATTTGTGGGTGTGGTGAGGGGTGTATTTATAGGCATTTTGAGGTTTGGGAAACTTTGCCCCTCCTGGTAGGAATGTATATCCCATACGTCACTAGCTCATGGACTCTTGCTAATATGAAAGAAATTAATTTATCAGGTAAGTTCTTACATAAATTATGTTTTTCTTTCTAAATTGCGCGCTGTTAGGCTCGCGGGTGCAAAAAATGCTAGAATTTATTGCGTCATTTTTGGCGCGAGACTTTTTTGGCACGAAAATTACGTTTGTTGACGTTTATGACGTCATTTCCGGCGTCGTAATTGGGTCATCTATGACGCTCATGTTTGTTGCAGACGTTTTTGTCGCCAAAAAATTTGTCAATTGTGGGCGTCATACTTGGCGCCAGTTTTTTTGACATTATTTAAGTCTCAGTTTCTTTTTGCTTCTGGTTCCTAGAGGCTTGTTCTGTTTGCATTTTTTCCCATTCCTGAAACTGTCATTTAAGGAATTTAATAATTTTGCTTTATATGTTGTTTTTTCTATTACATATTGCAAGATGTTGCATTCTGACCCTGTATCAGAATCTACTTCTGGAAAGCTGCTGCCTGATGTCGGTTCTACCAAAGCTAAGTGCATTTGTTGTAAACTTGTGGTAACTGTTCCTCCGGCTGTAGTTTGTGTTAGTTGTCATGATAAACTTTCAAAAGCTGATAATATTTCCATTAGTAGTAGTCCATTACCTGTTGTTGTTCCTTCAACATTAATGTTCAAGATATTCCTGTTAATGTAAGAGAATTTGTTTCTAATTCTATTTAGAAGGCTCTGTCTGTTATACCACCTTCTAATAAACTTAAAAGGTCTTTTAAAACTTGTCATAAATCAGATGAATTTTTAAATGACTGCCAACATTCTGATTTATCTATCTCTGATGAGGATCTATCTGGTTCAGAAGATTCTGCCTCAGATATTGACACTGACAAATCTTCATATTTATTTAAGATGGAGTTTATTCGTTCTTTACTAAAAGAGGTGTTGATTGCATTAGATATGGAGGAGTCTAGTCCTCTTGATATTAAAACCAGTAAACGTTTAAATTCAGTTTTTAAACCTTATGTAGTTATTCCAGAGGTTTTTCCAGTTCCTGATGCTATTTCTTATGTAATTTCTAGGGAATGGAATAGTTTGGGTACTTAATTTACTCCTTCTTTATGGTTTAAGAGACTGTACCCTTTGCCGGCTGATAGATTGGAGTTTTGGGAGAAAATCCCCAAAGTTGATGGGGCTTAAGTTGATGGGGCTATCTCTACTCTTGCTAAACGTACTACTATTCCTACGGCAGATAGTACTTCTTTTAAAGATCCTTTAGATAGGAAGCTTGAATCTTTTCTAAGGAAGGCTTATTTATGTTCAGGTAATCTTCTTAGGCCTGCTATTTCTTTGGCTAATGTTGCTGCAGCTTCAACTTTTTGGTTGGAGGCTTTTGCGCAACAAGTACCAGATCATAATGTGTATAGCATTGTTAAGCTTCTTCAACATGCTAATAATTTCATTTGTGATGCCATTTTTGATGTCATTAGAATTGATGTCAGGTATATGTCTTTAGCTGTTTTAGCTAGAAGAGCTTTAAGGCTTAAATCTTGGAATGCTGATATGACTTCTAAGTCAACATTGCTATCTCTTTCCAAGGTAATACATTATTTGGTTCTCAGGTGAATTCTATTATTTCAACTGTCCCCGGTTGGGAAGGGAGCTTTTTTGCCTCAGGATAAAAAATCTAAGGGTAAATTTAGGGCTGCTAACCGTTTTCGTTCCTTTCGTCAGAATAAGGAACAGAAGCCTGACCCTTCCCCTTAAGGAACGGTTTCCAATTGGAAGCCTTCTCCAGTCTGGAATAAATCCAAGCCTTTTAGAAAATCAAAACCAGCCCCAAAGTCCGCATGAAGGTGCGGCCCTCATTCCAGCACAGCTGGTAGGGGGCAGATTACGATTTTTCAAAGATGTTTGGATCAGTTCAATTCAAAATCATTGGATTCAGAACATTGTTTCTCAAGGGTACAGAATAGGTTTCAAGGTAAGACCGCCTGTGAGAAGGTTCTTTCTCTCACGCATTCCAATAAACCCAGTAAAGGCTCAGGCTTTTCTGAAATGTGTTTCAGACCTGGAGTCATCTGGGGTAATTGTGCTAGTTCCATATCTGGAACGGGATCTGGGGTTTTATTCAAATCTGTTCATTGTACCAAAGAAAGAGAATTCTTTCAGACCAGTTCTGGATCTAAAAATTTTGAATCGTTATGTAAGGATACCAACATTCAAAATGGTGACTATAAGGACTATTCTGCCTTTTGTTCAGCAAGGGCATTATATGTCCACAATAGACTTACAGGATGCATATCTTCATATTCCAATTCATCCAAATCACTATCAGTTCCTGAGATTCTCTTTTCTAGACAAGCATTACCAGTTTGTTGCTCTTACTTTTGGCCTAACAACAGCTCCAAGGATCTTCTCAAAGGTTCTCGGTGCCCTTCTCTCTGTAATCAGAGAGCGGGGTATTGCGGTGTTTCCTTATTTGGACGATATCTTGGTACTTGCTCAGTCTTTACATTCTGCAGAATCTCACACGAATCAACTCGTGTTGTTTCTTCAAAAACATGGTTGGAGGATCAATTTACCAAAAAGTTCCTTGATTCCTCAAACAAGGGTAACCTTTTTGGGATTCCAAATAGATTCAGTATCCATGACTTTGTCGCTAACAGACAAGACGTCTGAAATTGGTTTCAGCTTGTCAGAACCTTCAGTCTCGGTCATTCCCTTCAGTAGCTATGTGCATGGAAGTTTTAGGTTTCATGACTGCAGCATTGGACGCGATCCCCTTTGCTCGTTTTCACAAGAGACCTCTTCAGCTTTGTATGCTGAACCTTTGGTGCAGGGATTATACAAAGATATCACAATTGATATCCTTAAATCCCAATACTCGACTATCTCTGACTTGGTGGTTAAATTACCACCGTTTAGTTCAAGGGGCCTCTTTTGTTCGTCCAACCTGGACTGTGATTTCAACAGATGCGAGTCTTTCAGGTTGGGGAGCTGTCTGGGGATCTCTGACAGCGCAGGGGGTTTGGAAATCTCAAGAGGCGAGATTACCAATCAATATTTTGGAACTTTCAGACAGACAATGTCACAACCGTGGCGTATGTCAATCATCAAGGTGGGACTCACAGTCCTCAGGCTATGAAAGAAGTATCTCGGATACTTGCATGGGCGGAGTCCAGCTCCTGTCTAATCTCTGCGGTTCATATCCCAGGTATAGACAATTGGGAAGCGGATTATCTCAGTCGCCAGACTTTACATCCGGGAGAATGGTCTCTCCACCCAGAGGTGTTTCTTCAGATTGTTCAGATATGGGGGCTTCCAGAAATAGATCTAATGGCTTCTCATCTAAACAGGAAACTTCCCAGGTATCTGTCCAGATCCAGGGATCCTCAGGCGGAAGAGGTGGATGCGTTGTCACTTCCTTCGAATTATCAACCTGCTTATATCTTTCTGCCTCTAGTTCTTCTTCCAAGAGTGATTTCCAAAATCATAATGGGATGCTCGTTTGTTCTGCTGGTGGCTCCAGCATGGCCACACAGGTTTTGGTATGCGGATCTTGTTCGGATGTCCAGTTGCCAACCTTGGCCACTTCCACTAAGGCCAGACCTTCTATCTCAAGGTCCGGTTTTCCATCAGGATTTCAAATCATTAAATTTGAAGGTATGGAGATTGAACGCTTAGTCATAGAGGTTTCTCTGACTCCGTGATCAATACTATGTTGCAGGCTCGTAAATCTGTGTCTAGAAAGATTTATTACCGAGTTTGGAAGACTTACATTTCATGGTGTTCCTCTCATAAGTTCTCTTGGCATTCTTTTAGAATTCCTAGAATTTTACAGTTTCTTCAGGATGGTTTGGATAAGGGTTTGTCCGCAAGTTCCTTGAAAGGACAAATCTCTGCTTTTTCTGTTCTGTTTCACAGAAAAATTGCTAATCTTCCTGACATTCGTTGTTTTGTACAAGCTTTGGTTAGTATCAAGCCTGTCATTAAGTCAATCTCTCCTCCTTGGAGTCTTAATTTGGTTTTGAGAGCTTTACAGGCTCCTCCGTTTGAGCCTATGCTTTCTCTGGATATTAAGTTACTTTCTTGGAACGTATAGTTTCTTTTGGCTATCTCTTCTGCTAGAAGAGTTTCTGAATTATCTGCTCTTTCTTGTGAATCTCCTTTTCTGATTTTTCTTCAGGATAAGGCGGTTTTGCAGACTTAATTTAAATTTTTACCTAAGGTTGTGAATTCCAACAACATTAGTAGAGAAATTGTTGTCCCTTCGTTGTGTCCTAATCCTAAGAATTATTTGGAAAGATCTTTACATTCTTTGGATGTAGTTAGAGCTTTGAAATATTATGTTGAAGCTACTAAAGATTTCAGAAAGACTTCTAGTCTATTTGTTATCTTTTCTGGTCCTAAGAAAGGTCTGAAAGCTTCTGCTATTTTCTTTGGCTTCTTGGTTAAAACTTTTGATTCATCATGCTTATGTGTAGTCGGGTAAATCCCCGCCTCAGAGGATTACGGCTCATTCTACTAGGTCAGTTTCTACTTCCTGGGCTTTTAAGAATGAAGCTTCTGTTGATCAGATTTGCAAAGCAACAATTTGGTGGTCTTTGCATACTTTTACTAAATTCTACCATTTTGATGTTTTCTCTTCTTCAGAAGCAGTTTTTGGTAGAAAAGTTCTTCAGGCAGCTGTTTCAGTTTGATTCTTCTGCTTATAATTTCAGTTTTTTTTCATTATAAGAATAAAACTTTTTGATTTGGGTCGTGGATTCTTTTTTCAGTGGAATTGGCTGTCTTTATTTTTATCCCTCCCTCTCTAGTGACTCTTGCGTGGAGTTCCACATCTTGGGTATTTGCTATCCCATACGTCACTAGCTCATGGACTCTTGCCAATTACATGAAATAAAACATAATTTATGTAAGAACTTACCTGATAAATTCATTTCTTTCATATTGGCAAGAGTCCATGAGGCCCACCCTTTTTATGGTGGTTATGATTTTTTTGTGTAAAGCACAATTATTCCAATTCCTTGTTGATTCTTTCGCTCCTTTCTTATCACCCCACTTCTTGGCTGTTCGTTAAACTGAATTGTGGGTGTGGTGGGGGGTGTATTTATAGGCATTTTGAGGTTTGGGAAACTTTGCCCCTCCTGGAAGGAATGTATATCCCATACGTCACTAGCTCATGGACTCTTGCCAATATGAAAGAAATGAATTTATCAGGTAAGTTCTTATATAAATTATGTTTTCAGAAAGACTTTTAGTCTATTTGTTGTGTTTCCTGGTTCCAGGAAAGGTCAGAAAGCATCTGCCATTTATTTGGCATCTTAGTTAAAGCTTTTGATTGACAAGTCTTATTTGGAGGCGGGACAGTCGCCGCCTCAGAGAATTACAGCTTATTCTACTAGATCAGTCGCCACTTCTTGGGCTTTTAAGAATGAAGCTTCAGTTGATCAGATTTGCAAAGCAGCAACTTGGTCTTCTTTGCATACATTTACAAAATTTTACCATTTTGATGTATTTGCTTCTTCAGAAGCAGTCTTTGGTAGAAAAGTTGTTCAGGCAACTGTCTCAGTTTGATTCTTCTGCTTGCGATTTGTTTTTTTCTTGAAATTTTTAATTTTCTCAGCGAAAATAGCTGTTATTATTTTATCCCTCCCTCTCTAGTGACTCTTCTGTGGTCTTTCACATCTTGGGTATTTCTATCCCATACGTCACTAGCTCATGGACTCTTGCCAATTACATGAAAGAAAACATAATTTATGTAAGAACTTACCTGATAAATTAATTTCTTTCATATTGGCAAGAGTCCATGAGGCCCTTTTTATGGTGGTTATGATTTTTGTATAAAAGCACAATTATTTTTCCAGTTCCTCTTTTTGTATGCTTTTTTTACTCCATATTTTTTCACCCCACTACTTGACTCTTTGCCCCTCCTGGTAGGATTGTATATCCCATACGTCACTAGCTCATGGACTCTTGCCAGTTACATGAAATAATTGAATTTATCAGGTAAGTTCTTACATAAATTATGTTTTTGGTGCGCTAAATTCCTTTTTAGCTGTTTTTTTTCGCATGCGTTATTTCTAGCTGTTATCTGTCCCTGGATGTTCTGTTCATGTTATGCTTTGTTTTGCAGTTCGGCTTAGTGTGCATTGTACCTAATGAGTTTATTTAAAAAACTACTTAGGGTGAGGTAGGTGATTTACATTACTTAAGAGCTTTTTTAAGGGGTTATAGTGTTTATTGCATTGCTTTTCCATATGCTATAATGTAGCAGTTGGATTTTGTCCCAAAAATCTACCCAAGAAACTGAGTTTCCTAAACGCCATTATTAGGTGTGCTTATTGTTGAAAAGCTGAAGTGCCTTCTCCAGCTCACTTATGTGGCTTATGTTTAGATTTGTTTATGCAATCAGACCAATCTAATGCTGTTTCTTTTGGGTATTAATGCACTTACTGTTAGTTCATTACAGGAGAATACGGACATGGTGTCACCTATTTTGAAAAACTTTATCGACTGCAGTTTCTGAGGCTCTGGCTACTCTCCTGCCCTTAACCAAAAATAAAAGGTCAGTTCAGAGTTTACCTTCTACAAGTGCTATGTGTCCTGAGACCAGGGATAGTGTTTGTCTTCAGATGGTGAAGTTTCCTCTGGTGGTGAGGAATCCTCATCTGATGTTGAACCTGATATCTCCTCTCTTTTTGTTTAAAGTTGAATATATTCATTCTCTTTTAAAGGAGATCTTAATTACTTTAGGGGATAAAGATCGTAAAGTTTCTGGTGAAAAGCCTTGTAATTGTTTTAATTCAGTTTTTAAGACTGTTGTTAATCTCCCTGAGGCTTTCCGTATTCCTGATGCTGTCTCCGACATGATTTCTAGGGAATGGTCTAAGCCAGGTAATTATTTTACTCCTACTGCAAGTCTTAAAAAGTTATATCCTTTTCCTTCTACTAATACAGATTTGTGGGAAACTGTTCCCAAGGTGGATTGTACCATTTCCACTCTGACTAGATACTTCTATTCCTTTTGAAGTCGGTACTTCTTTTAACGACCATTTAGACAGAAAGTTAGTCTTTTCATAGAAGGGCCTTTTTACATGCAGGCTTTATTCTCAGGTCAGTTATTTCTATTGCTGATGTTGCTGCTGCTTCTACTTACTGGTTGTCTAGTCTTTCAAATCGGTATTCTGATGAGACTGCTAGTGCAAATCTTTTGAGTTTACTCAAGGGTACCAATTCTTTTATTTGTGATGCTATATTTGATATTATGAAGATTAATGTCAAAAACATGTTGTTGGCAGGCATTGACAGAAGAGCCTTATTGCTTAAATCCTGGTCTGCTGATATGGTGTCTAAATCCAGACTATTATCTCTTTCCTTTCAGGAAAAGAAATTATTTGGTTCTGGTTTTAGATTCTATTAGATCTACTATAACTGGAGGTAAAGGGGCTTTTCTTCCTCGGGACAGAAAGTCTAGTTAGAAATCCAAAGCTTATAATAGTTTTCGTTCCTTTAATCAGAATAAGGAACAAAAAGTTAAGTCTGTATACCTAGTTCTAACTGGAACAAGTCAAAGCCAGATAAGAGCTCTATTCCTACTACCAAAACTGCATGAAGGTTCGGCATCCGATTCAGAAGTTCTGAGTAGCCTTTTTCAGGGGGCTTGGTTTCAGTCTCTTCCAGACCCCTTGGTTCTGAATATAGTTTCTCAGGGATATCAAATAGGTTTCAGAGCAAGGCCCCCCCCAGAGGAAAAATGTTTTCTGTTCAATGTTCCAAGAAATCTTGTTAAAGCTCAAGCTTTCTTCCAGTCGGTCTCAGATCTGGAAGATATGGGAGTGACTGTTCCAGTTCCTTTGCAGGAACAGGGGAGGGGATTTTATTCAAATCTCTTCATTGTTCCAAAGAAGGATTGTACTTTCAGAAAAGTTCTAGATCTTGAAGGCTCTAAACAGGTTTGCAAGGATTCCATTTTTCAGAATGGAAAAAATTTGGAATCCTTCTACATTTTGTTCAGCAAGGTCAGTTTATGTCCACACTAGATTTAAAGGATGCTTGCCTTCATTTTCCTATTCACAGATTATTTTCAGTTTCTGAGTTTTGCCTTTCTGGACAGGCATTTTCAGTTTGTTGTTCTTCCATTTGGTCTGGCTACAGCTCCAAGAATATTCACAAAGGTTCTGGGTGCTCTTTTGTCTGTGATCAGGTTTCAGGGTATTGCAGTGTTTCCATGTCTGGACAACATCTTGGTTCAAGCTTCATCTTTTGTTTTAGCAGTATCTCACACCAACCAACTCTTGTTTCTTCAACAGCATGGTTGGAGAATCAATTTTGCAAAGAGTTATTTGCTTCCTAAGACAAAGGTAACTTTGGGTTTCCAAATAGATTCAGTATCCTTGAGTTTTTCTATAACACAGCAGAGAAGGTTAAAATTGGTGTCAGCTTTTCTGAATATTCAGTCTCTCTCATTTCCCTCGGTTGGCTCTGTGTATGTAATTTTGGCTTCCCCAGGTAAATTTTGGCAAACTCCAATCTGGCTTTTTTATGTTTCTGTGTCAGCAGTGGGGTCCTCCTGGGTATCCTACCATAGTGTCCCTTTTCATTCTGATGGTGAAGTATAGTGCAAGCTGACGCATTTGTACCCTGTGCCTGAAGGTCAGCTTGAATTGGTCTGAAAGTTGATTGATGTTCTTTATCCACATTTCGAACAATCCTTTGTTGCAATCTTTGATCAATTTTTCTCTTTCGTCCACATCCAGGGAGATTAGCAACAGTGCCATGGGCTGTAAACTTCTTGACAATGTTGCGCACAGTGGACATCGGAATGTTAAGATTTCTGGGGATGGACTTGTAACCTTGAGATTGTCCATGCTTTTCCACAATTTTTGTTCTCAAAACCTCAGACAATTCTTTGCTGCTCTTTTTCTTCTCCATGCTTAGTGTGGCACACAGACACACACAAGAGAAAGGTTAAGTACATTTTTCACAATTTTAACTGGTTGCCGGTGTGATTTCTCTTGTTAAGTGTATCCAGTCCACGGATCATCCTTTACTTATGGGATATTCTCCTTCCCAACAGGAAGTTGCAAGAGGATCACCCACAGCAGAGCTGCTATATAGCTCCTCCCCTAACTGTCACATCCAGTCATTCTCTTGCAAGCCTCAACCAAGATGGAGGTCGTAAGAGGAGTGTGGTGTTTTATACTTAGTTTATTTCTTCAATCAAAAGTTTGTTATTTTTAAATGGTACCGGAGTGTGCTGTTTATCTCAGGCAGTATTTAGAAGAAGAATCTGCCTGCATTTTCTATGATCTTAGCAGAAGTAACTAAGATCCATGGCTGTTCTCACATATTCTGAGGAGTGAGGTAACTTCAGAGAGGGAATGGCGTGCAGGTTTTCCTGCAATAAGGTATGTGCAGTTAATATTTTTCTAGGGATGGAATTTGCTAGAAAATGCTGCTTATACCGGATTAATGTAAGTAAAGCCTTAAATGCAGTGATAGCTACTGGTATCAGGCTTATTAATAGAGATGCATACTCTTATAAAAATGTAATATAAAACATTTGCTGGCATGTTTAATCGTTTTTATATGTATTTGGTGACAAAACTTATTGGGGCCTAGTTTTTTTTCCCACATGGCTGGTTTGATTTCTGCCTAGAGACAGTTTCCTGAAGCTTTCCACTGTTGCAATATGAGTGGGAAGGGCCTATTTTAGTGCTTTTCTGTGCAGCTAAAAATACTGACAGAGACATTCAGCTTCCCTCTGCATGATACAGGACATCTCTGAAGGGCTCAAAAGGCTTCAAAGTCGTGTTTGAGGAGGGTAACAATCACAGTGGCAGTTGTTGTGACTGTTTAAAAAACGTTTTTGTCATTTATTATTCTGTTTTTGTTATTAAGGGGTTAATCATCCATTTGCAAGTGGGTGCAATGCTCTGCTGACTTGTTACATACACTGTAAACATTTTGTTAGTGTAACTGCCTTTTTTCACTGTTATTTCAAATTTTGTCAATTTGTTTCTCTTAAAGGCACAGTAACGTTTTTTATATTGCTTGTTAACTTGCTTTAAAGTGTTTTCCAAGCTTGCTAGTCTCATTGCTAGTCTGTACAAACATGTCTGAAACAGAGGATACTTGTTCATTATGTTTAAAAGCCATGGTGGAGCCCCATAGGAGAATGTGTACTAAATGTATTGATTTCACCTTAAACAGTAAAGATCAGTCTTTATCTATAAAAGAATTGTCACCAGAGGGGTCTGTCGAGGGGGAAGTTATGCGACTAACTCTCCCCACGTGTCTGACCCTTCGCCTCCCGCTCAAGGGACGCACGCTAATATGGCGCCAAGTACATCAGGGATGCCCATAGCGATTACTATGCAGGACATGGCTGCAATCATGAATAATACCCTGTCAGAGGTATTATCCAGATTGCCTGAATTGAGAGGCAAGCGCGATAGCTCTGGGGTTAGATGAGATACAGAGCGCGTAGATGCTGTAAGAGCCATGTCTGATACTGCGTCACAATATGCAGAACCTGAGGACGGAGAGCTTCAGTCTGTGGGTGACGTCTCTGATTCGGGGAGACCTGATTCAGAGATTTCTAATTTTAAATTTAAGCTTGAGAACCTCCGTGTATTGCTTGGGGAGGTATTAGCTGCTCTGAATGACTGTGACACAATTGCAGTGCCAGAGAAATTGTGTAGGCTGGATAGATACTATGCGGTGCCGGTGAGTACTGATGTTTTTCCAATACCTAAAAGGCTTACAGAAATTATTAGTAAGGAGTGGGATAGGCCCGGTGTGCCCTTCTCCCCACCTCCTATATTTAGAAAAATGTTTCCAATAGATGCCACTACACGGGACTTATGGCAGACTGTCCCTAAGGTGGAGGGAGCAGTTTCTACTTTAGCAAAGCGTACCACTATCCCGGTTGAGGAGAGTTGTGCTTTTTCAGATCCAATGGATAAAAAATTAGAGGGTTACCTTAAGAAAATGTTTATTCAACAAGGTTTTATTTTACAGCCCCTTGCATGCATTGCGCCTGTCACTGCTGCGGCGGCATTCTGGTTTGAGGCCCTGGAAGAGGCCATCCATACAGCTCCATTGACTGAAATTGTTGACAAGCTTAGAACTCTTAAGCTAGCTAACTCATTTGTTTCTGATGCCATTGTTCATTTGACTAAACTAACGGCTAAGAATTCCGGATTCGCCATCCAGGCGCGTAGGGCGCTATGGCTCAAATCCTGGTCAGCTGATGTGACTTCAAAGTCTAAATTACTCAACATTCCTTTCAAGGGGCAGACCTTATTCGGGCCTGGTTTGAAAGAAATTATTGCTGACATTACTGGAGGTAAGGGTCATACCCTTCCTCAGGACAGGGCCAAATCAAAGGCCAAACAGTCTAATTTTCGTGCCTTTCGAAATTCCAAGGCAGGTGCAGCATCAACTTCCTCCGCTTCAAGACAAGAGGGAACTTTTGCTCAATCTAAGCAGGCCTGGAAATCTAACCAGTCCTGGAACAAAGGCAAGCAGGCCAGAAAGCCTGCTGCTGCCTCTAAGACAGCATGAAGGAACGGCCCCCTATCCGGCGACGGATCTAGTAGGGGGCAGACTTTTTCTCATCACCCAGGCGTGGGCAAGAGATGTTCAGGATCCCTGGGCGTTGGAGATCATATCTCAGGGATATCTTCTGGACTTCAAAGCTTCCCCTCCACAAGGGAGATTTCATCTTTCAAGGTTATCTGCAAATCAGATAAAGAAAGAGGCATTCCTACTCTGTGTGCAAGACCTCCTAGTAATGGGAGTGATCCATCCAGTTCCGCGGACGGAACAAGGACAGGGTTTTTATTCAAATCTGTTTGTGGTTCCCAAAAAAGAGGGAACCTTCAGACCAATTTTGGATCTAAAGATCTTAAACAAATTCCTCAGAGTTCCATCTTTCAAAATGGAAACTATTCGGACCATCCTACCCATGATCCAAGAGGGTCAGTACATGACCACAGTAGACTTTAAAGGATGCCTACCTTCACATACCGATTCACAAAGATCATCATCGGTTCCTAAGGTTTGCCTTTCTAGACAGGCATTACCAATTTGTAGCTCTTCCCTTCGGGTTGGCTACAGCCCCAAGAATCTTTACGAAGGTTCTGGGCTCACTTCTGGCGGTTCTAAGACCGCGAGGCATAGCGGTGGCTCCGTATCTAGACGACATCCTGATACAGGCGTCAAGCTTTCAAATTGCCAAGTCTCATACAGAGATAGTTCTGGCATTTCTGAGATCGCACTGGTGGTAAGTGAACGAGGAAATGAGTTCTCTATCCCCACTCACAAGAGTCTCCTTCTTAGGGACTCTTATAGATTCTGTAGAGATGAAAATTTACCTGACGGAGTCCAGGTTATCAAAGCTTCTAAATGCTTGCCGTATTCTACATTCCATTCCGCGCCCTTCGGTGGCTCAGTGTATGGAGGTGATCGGCTTAATGGTAGCGGCAATGGACATAGTGCCATTTGCGCGCCTACATCTCAGACCGCTGCAATTATGCATGCTAAGTCAGTGGAATGGGGATTACACATATTTTGTCCCCTCTGCTAAATCTGGATCAAGAGACCAGAGATTCTCTTCTCTGGTGGTTGTCTCGGGTCCACCTGTCCAAGGGTATGACCTTTCGCAGGCCAGATTGGACAATTGTAACAACAGATGCCAGCCTTCTAGGTTGGGGTGCAGTCTGGAACTCCCTGAAGGCACAGGGATCGTGGACTCAGGAGGAGAAACTCCTTCCGATAAATATTCTGGAGTTAAGAGCAATATTCAATGCTCTTCTGGCTTGGCCTCAGTTAGCAACACTGAGGTTCATCAGATTTCAGTCGGACAATATCACGACTGTGGCTTACATCAACCATCAAGGGGGAACCAGGAGTTCCCTAGCGATGTTAGAAGTCTCAAAAATAATTCGCTGGGCAGAGACTCACTCTTGCCACCTGTCAGCAATCCATATCCCAGGTGTGGAGAACTGGGAGGCGGATTTTTCACCCGGGGGAGTGGGAACTCCATCCGGAGGTGTTTGCTCAGTTGATTCATTGTTGGGGCAAACCACAGTTGGATCTCATGGCGTCTCGCCAGAACGCCAAGCTTCCTTGTTACGGATCCAGGTCCAGGGACCCAGAAGCGACGCTGATAGATGCTCTAGCAGCGCCTTGGTTCTTCAACCTGGCTTAGGTGTTTCCACCGTTTCCTCTGCTCCCTCGACTGATTGCCAAAATCAAACAGGAGAGAGCATCAGTGATTCTAATAGCGCCTGCGTGGCCACGCAGGACCTGGTATGCAGACCTAGTGGACATGTCATCCTTTCCACCATGGACTCTGCCTCTAAGACAGGACCTTCTAATACAAGGTCCTTTCAATCATCCAAATCTAATTTCTCTGAGACTGACTGCATGGAGATTGAACGCTTGATTCTATCAAAGCGTGGCTTCTCCGAGTCAGTCATTGATACCTTAATACAGGCACGAAAGCCTGTTACCAGGAAAATCTATCTCAAGATATGGCGTACATATCTTTACTGGTGTGAATCCAAGAATTACTCATGGAGTAAGGTTAGGATTCCTAGGATATTGTCCTTTCTCCAAGAGGGTTTGGACAAAGGATTATCAGCTAGTTCCTTAAAGGGACAGATTTCTGCTCTGTCTATTCTTTTGCACAAGCGTCTGGCAGAAGTTCCAGACGTCCAGGCATTTTGTCAGGCTTTGGTTAGAATTAAGCCTGTGTTTAAACCTGTTGCTCCCCCATGGAGCTTAAACTTGGTTCTTAAAGTTCTTCAAGGAGTTCCGTTTGAACCCCTTCATTCCATTGATATTAAGCTTTTATCTTGGAAAGTTCTGTTTTTGATGGCTATTTCCTCGGCTCGGAGAGTCTCTGAGCTATCTGCCTTACAATGTGATTCTCCTTATCTGATTTTTCATGCAGATAAGGTAGTTCTGCGTACCAAACCTGGGTTTTTACCTAAGGTGGTTTCTAACAAGAATATCAATCAAGAGATTGTTGTTCCATCATTGTGTCCTAATCCTTCTTCAAAGAAGGAACGTCTTTTACATAATCTGGACGTAGTCCGTGCCTTGAAGTTTTACTTACAAGCTACTAAAGATTTTCGTCAAACATCTTCCCTGTTTGTCGTTTATTCTGGACAGAGGAGAGGTCAAAAAGCTTCGGCAACCTCTTTTTCCTTTTGGCTTCGGAGTATTATACGCCTAGCCTATGAGACTGCTGGACAGCAGCCCCCTGAAAGAATTACAGCTCATTCTACTAGAGCTGTGGCTTCCACCTGGGCCTTTAAAAATGAGGCCTCTGTTGAACAGATTTGCAAGGCCGCGACTTGGTCTTCGCTTCACACTTTTTCAAAATTTTACAAATTTGATACTTTTGCTTCTTTGGAGGCTGTTTTTGGGAGAAAGGTTCTTCAGGCAGTGGTTCCTTTCGCTTAATCCCTGCCTTGTCCCTCCCATCATCCGTGTACTTTAGCTTTGGTATTGGTATCCCATAAGTAAAGGATGATCCGTGGACTGGATACACTTAACAAGAGAAAACATAATTTATGCTTACCTGATAAATTTATTTCTCTTGTAGTGTATCCAGTCCACGGCCCGCCCTGTCATTTTAAGGCAGGTCTAAATTTTAATTAAACTACAGTCACCACTGCACCCTATGGTTTCTCCTTTCTCTGTTTGTTTTCGGTCGAATGACTGGATGTGACAGTTAGGGGAGGAGCTATATAGCAGCTCTGCTGTGCGTGATCCTCTTGCAACTTCCTGTTGGGAAGGAGAATATCCCATAAGTAAAGGATGATCCGTGGACTGGATACACTACAAGAGAAATAAATTTATCAGGTAAGCATAAATTATGTTTTCTTTTATGTCAGCACCTGTTAATTGATACAGGTGAGTTTTTAATTACAAATTACAGGAGCATCACAAACTTGGAATACAATTTTTTCATACAATTTTGAGAAAATATTGTATATATATCCTCTATCTCTCTGTCTCTAGCTTTCTCTCTCTTACTATCTCTAATGCTATATATATATCTTAAATTGTCCATGGAATTCACATCCAATACAGCTGTCAGGGTGGTCTAAACCAACTGATACAAATTCTGTAGCGAATTATCCGCACTTACTGAGCTTTTGCAAACGTTCCTTTTTTTTATTGCTGATCTTCCTCAGACCAACCATCAACAAGTCACACTTTTCCATGTGCATGATAGAAAATAATTGAGTAACATGTTCCGTTAAGTCTAAATACTTTGTTGCCATGCAGAAACAAAAATAACATTGCTCTTGTTAAGTGTATCCAGTCCACGGATCATCCATTACTTGTGGGATATTCTCCTTCCCAACAGGAAGTTGCAAGAGGATCACCCACAGCAGAGCTGCTATATAGCTCCTACCCTCACTGCCATATCCAGTCATTCTCTTGCAACTCTCAACAAAGATGGAGGTAGTAAGTGGAGAGTGGTGTATTATAGTTAGTTTTTTAACTTCAATCAAAAGTTTGTTATTTTTAAATGGTACCGGAGTGTACTGTTTTATCTCAGGCAGCATGAGAAGAAGAATCTGCCTGCGGTTTCTATGATCTTAGCAGAAGTAACTAAGATCCACTGCCGTTCTCACCTATTCTGAGGAGTGAGGTAACTTCAGAGGGGGAATGGTGTGCAGGTTATCCTGCAATAAGGTATGTGCAGTTAACATATTTCTAGGGATGGAATTTGCTAGAAAAATGCTGCTGATACCGGATTAATGTAAGTTAAGCCTAAATACAGTGATTTAATAGCGACTGCTATCAGGCTTATTACCAGAGATGCATACTCTTATAAAAGTGCAATATAAAACGTTTGCTGGCATGTTTAATCGTTTTTATATATGCTTGGTGATAAAACTTATTGGGGCCTAGTTTTTTTTCCACATGGCTGGCTTGATTTTTGCCTAGAAACAGTTTCCTGAGGCTTTGCACTGTTGTAATATGAGTGGGAGGGGCCTATTTTAGCGCTTTTCTCTGCATGATACAGGACATCTCTGAAGGGCTCAAAAGGCTTCAAAAGTAGTGTTTGAGGAGGGTAACAACCACAGTAGATCTGTGGCAGTTGTTGTGACTAGTTTTAAAAACTTTTTTTTCATTTATAATTCCGTTTTTGGTATTAAGGGGTTAGTCATCCATTTGCAAGTGGGTGCAATGCTCTGCTAACTTGTTACATACACTGTTACAAATTTCATTGGTGTAACTGCCTTTTTTCACTGTTATTTCAAATTTTGACAAAATTTGTTTTTCTTAAAGGCACAGTAACGTTTTTTATATTGCTTGTTAACTTGTTTTAAAGTGTTTTCCAAGCTTGCTAGTCTCATTGCTAGTCTGTACAAACATGTCTGACACAGAGGAAACTACTTGTTCATTATGTTTAAAAGCCATGGTGGAGCCCCATAGGAGAATGTGTACTAAATGTATTGATTTCACCTTAAACAGTAAAGATCAGTCTTTATCTGTGAAAGAATTGTCACCAGAGGGTTCTGTCGAGGGGGAAGTTATGCCGACTAACTCTCCCCACGTGTCAGACCCTTTGCCTCCCGCTCAAGGGACGCATGCTAATATGGCGCCAAGTACATCAGGGACGCCCATAGCGATTACTTTGCAGGACATGGCTGCGATCATGGATAATACCCTGTCAGCGGTATTAGCCAGATTGCCTGAATTCAGAGGAAAGCGCGATAGCTCTGGGGTTAGACGAGATACAGAGCGCGTAGATGCTGTAAGGGCCATGTCTGATACTGCGTCACAATATGCAGAACCTGAGGACGGAGAGCTTCAGTCTGTGGGTGACATCTCTGACTCGGGGAAACCTGATTGAGATTTCTAATTTTAAATTTAAGCTCGAGAACCTCCGTGTATTGCTTGGGGAGGTGTTAGCTGCTCTGAATGACTGTGACACAATTGCAGTGCCAGAGAAATTGTGTAGACTGGATAAATACTATGCAGTGCTGGTGTGTACTGATGTTTTTCCAATACCTAAAAGGTTTACAGAAATTATTAGTAAGGAGTGGGATAGACCCGGTGTGCCGTTTTCCCCCCCTCCTATATTTAGAAAAATGTTTCCCATAGACGCCACTACACGGGACTTATGGCAGACGGTCCCTAAGGTGGAGGGAGCAGTTTCTATTTTAGCAAAGCGTACCACTATCCCGGTTGAGGACAGTTGTGCTTTTTCAGATCCAATGGATAAAAAATTAGAGGGTTACCTTAAGAAAATGTTTATTAAACAAGGTTTTATTTTACAGCCCCTTGCATGCATTGCGCCTGTCACTGCTGTGGCGGCATTCTGGTTTGAGGCCCAGGAAGAGGCCATCCATACAGCTCCATTGACTGAAATCATTGACAAGCTTAGAACACTTAAGCTAGCTAACTCATTTGTTTCTGATGCCATTGTTCATTTGACTAAACTAACGGCTAAGAATTCCGGATTCGCCATCCAGGCGCGTAGGGCGCTATGGCTTAAATCCTAGTCAGCTGACGTGACTTCAAAGTCTAAATTACTCAACATTCCTTTCAAGGGGCAGACCTTATTCGGGCCTGGTTTGAAAGAGATTATTGCTGACATTACTGGAGGTAAGGGTCATACCCTTCCTCAGGACAGGGCCAAATCAAGGGCCAAACAGTCTAATTTTCGTGCCTTTCGAAATTTCAAGGCAGGTACAGCATCAACTTCCTCTGCTTCAAAACAAGAGGGAACTTTTGCTCAATCCAAGCAGGCATGGAAATCTAACCAGTCCTGGAACAAGGGCAAGCAGGCTAGAAAGCCTGCTGCTGCCTCCAAGACAGCATGAAGGAACGGCCCCCTATCCGGCAACAGATCTAGTGGGGGGCAGACTTTCCCTCTTCGCCCAGGCTTGGGCAAGAGATGTTCAGGATCCCTGGGCGTTGGAGATCATATCTCAGGGATATCTTCTGGACTTCAAAGCTTCTCCTCCACAGGGGAGATTTCACCTTTCAAGAATATCTGCAAACCAGATAAAGAAAGAGGCATTCCTACGCTGTGTGTAAGACCTCCTAGTAATAGGAGTGATCCATCCAGTTCCGCGGACGGAACAAGGACAGGGTTTTTATTCAAATCT
Organism: Bombina bombina; assembly: GCF_027579735.1. Classification (NCBI taxonomy): domain Eukaryota; kingdom Metazoa; phylum Chordata; class Amphibia; order Anura; family Bombinatoridae; genus Bombina; species Bombina bombina. Next base: position 1,227,944,098 of record NC_069501.1, on the reverse strand, counting down.
GTGGTTCCCAAAAAAGAGGGAACCTTCAGACCAATTTTGGATCTAAAGATCTTAAACAAATTCCTCAGAGTTCCATCATTCAAGATTGAAACTATTCGAACCATCTTACCCATGATCCAAGAGGGTCAGTACATGACCACAGTGGACTTAAAGGATGCCTACCTTCACATTTCGATTCACAAGAATCATCATCGGTTCCTGAGATTTGCCTTTCTAGACAGGCATTACCAATTTGTAGCTCTTCCCTTCGGGTTGGCTACAGCCCCAAGAATTTTCACAAAGGTTCTGGGCTCTCTTCTGGCGGTTCTAAGACCGCGAGGCATAGCGGTGGCTCCTTATCTAGACGACATCCTGATACAGGCGTCAAGCTTTCAAATTGCCAAGTCTCATACAGAGATAGTTCTGGCATTTCTGAGGTCGCATGGGTGGAAAGTGAACGAAGAAAAGAGTTCTCTATCTCCTCTCACAAGGGTTTCCTTCCTAGGGACTCTTATAGATTCTGTAGAAATGAAAATTTACCTGATGGAGCCCAGGTTATCAAAACTTCTAAATGCTTGCCGTGATCTTCACTCCACTCCGCGCCCTACGGTGGCTCAGTGCATGGAGGTAATCGGCTTAATGGTAGCGGCAATGGACATAGTGCCATTTGCGCGCCTGCATCTCAGACCGCTGCAATTATGCATGATCAGTCAGTGGAATGGGGATTACACAGATTTGTCCCCTCTACTAAATCTGGATCAGGAAACCAGAGATTCTCTTCTCTGGTGGTTATCTCGGGTCCACCTGTCCAAAGGTATGACCTTTCACAGGCCAGATTGGACCATTGTAACAACAGACGCCAGCCTTCTAGGTTGGGGTGCAGTCTGGAACTCCCTGAAGGCTCAGGGATCGTGGACTCAGGAGGAGAAACTCCTCCCAATAAATATTCTGGAGTTAAGAGCAATATTCAATGCTCTTCTAGCTTGGCCTCAGTTAGCAACCCTGAGGTTCATCAGATTTCAGTCGGACAACATCACGACTGTGGCTTACATCAACCATCAAGGGGGAACCAGGAGTTCCCTAGCGATGTTAGAAGTCTCCAAGATAATTCGCTGGGCAAAGTCTCACTCTTGCCACCTATCAGCAATCCATATCCCAGGTGTAGAGAACTGGGAGGCGGATTTTCTAAGTCGTCAGACTTTTCATCCGGGGGAGTGGGAACTCCATCCGGAGGTGTTTGCTCAATTGGTTCATCGTTGGGGCAAACCAGAACTGGATCTCATGGCGTCTCGCAAGAACGCCAAGTTCCTTGTTACGGATCCAGGTCCAGGGACCCAGAAGCAACGCTGATAGATGCTCTAGCAGCTCCTTGGTTCTTCAACCTGGCTTATGTGTTTCCACCGTTTCCTCTGCTCCCTCGTCTGATACCAAAATCAGACAGGAGAGGGCATCGGTGATTCTGATAGCGCCTGCGTGGCCACGCAGGACCTGGTATGCAGACCTAGTGGACATGTCATCCTTTCCACCATGGACTCTGCCTCTGAGACAAGACCTTCTCATACAAGGTCCTTTCAATCATCAGAATCTAATTTCTCTGAGACTGACTGCATGGAGATTGAACGCTTGATCCTATCAAAGCGTGGCTTCTCCGAATCAGTCATTAATACCTTAATACAGGCACGAAAGCCTGTCACCAGGAAAATCTACCACAAGATATGGAGTAAATATCTTCATTGGTGTGAATCCAAGAATTACTCGTGGAGTAGGGTTAGGATTCCTAGGATATTGTCCTTCCTCCAAGAGGGTTTGGACAAAGGATTATCAGCTAGTTCTTTGAAAGGACAGATTTCTGCTCAGTCTATTCTTTTACACAAGCGTCTGGCAGAAGTTCCAGAAGTTCAGGCATTATGTCAGGCTTTAGTTAGAATTAAGCCTGTGTTTAAACCTGTTGCTCCTCCATGGAGCTTAAACTTGGTTCTTAAAGTTCTTCAAGGGGTTCCGTTTGAACCCCTTCACTCTATTGATATCAAACTTCTATCATGGAAAGTTCTTTTTCTGATGGCTATTTCCTCGGCTCGAAGAGTCTCGGAGTTATCTGCCTTACATTGTGATTCTCCTTATCTGATCTTTCATTCAGATAAAGTAGTTCTACATAGAAAACCTGGGTTTTTACCCAAGGTGGTTTCTAACAAGAATATCAATCAAGAGATTGTTGTTCCATTATTATGTCCTAATCCTTCTTCAAAGAAGGAACGTCTTTTGCATAATTTGGACGTAGTCCGTGCCTTGAAGTTTTACTTACAAGCGACTAAAGATTTTCGTCAAACATCTAGCCTGTTTGTTGTTTACTCTGGACAGAGGAGAGGTCAAAAGGCCTCGGCAACCTCTCTTTCTTTTTGGCTTCGGAGTATAATCCGTTTAGCCTATGAGACTGCTGGACAGCAGCCCCCTGAAAGGATTACAGCTCTATCCACTAGAGCTGTGGCTTCCACCTGGGCCTTTAAAAATGAGGCTTCTGTTGAACAGATTTGCAAGGCTGCGACTTGGTCTTCGCTTCATACTTTTTCCAAATTTTACAAATTTGATACTTTTGCTTCTTCGGAGGCTGTTTTTGGAGGAGAGGTTCTACAGGCAGTGGTTCCTTCCGTTTAAGTTCCTGCCTTGTCCCTCCCATCATCCGTGTACTTTAGCTTTGGTATTGGTATCCCACAAGTAATGGATGATCCGTGGACTGGATACAATTAACAAGAGAAAACATAATTTATGCTTACCTGATAAATTTATTTCTCTTGTAGTGTATCCAGTCCACGGCCCGCCCTGTCCTTTTAAGGCAGGTCTAAATTTTAATTAAACTACAGTCACCACTGCACCCTATGGTTTCTCCTTTCTCTGCTTGTTTCGGTCGAATGACTGAATATGGCAGTGAGGGGAGGAGCTATATAGCAGCTCTGCTGTGGGTGATCCTCTTGCAACTTCCTGTTGGGAAGGAGAATATCCCACAAGTAATAGATTATCCGTGGACTGGATACACTACAAGAGAAATAAATTTATCAGGTAAGCATAAATTATGTTTTTTGTATATCAAATATTTGGAAATTTAGCCAATGTCAAATGCTGAAAATATCTGTTTGCGGCCAAATGTGTCAATTGCACTTTTCTGTCTAAGCCAGACAATACCAAGGACATATTCCATTATAACAGAAGCTTTTTTTGTGTGTTTACGTAATGCTGGTAATTTTAATAAGTCTCTTTTGAAGTCTTTCCTGAAGGTTATGAAGAAATTTAATGAGTGCATAAGCACAGACCAGGATAGCTGAGTGAGTCATTATTTTGTCAACACTTTGTTATACCGTTAGTTCAACTGGTATCTGTCAGTCATCTATTAACACGTAGTTACTCTGGTCATAGCTGTACTTTTTTATTTTAAGGCAGTCGACTCCATGAAGGTGAGAAATGATTGTAACTTTCTTAGTTAAAATGACAAAATGTTGGCTCCAATAATATTTAAAGCTTCAAACATTTCAAATGGCTAAAAACCAACTATAAAACAACCATATATAGCGCATACTTTAATGACGTCATAGATTGCAAAAAAAAAATATTAAAGGTAGTATAAAAGCGTTCTCGTAACTGGCTTTTGGATAAGCCCTGTACAGAGTAGGAGAAGCAGTGCAGATACAAGAGGTCACTAAGCTAGCAGTGAAAAATAGAGGATCCCTATGCCTCAAAAAATACTAGTGAAACACCCTCATACAACAGAAAGTACAATGCAGCACTGTAGGAATACAGCTTAAAGGACATCAAATGGCAGAGTAAAAAATAGTATGGGACGTGTATATGATAGGCAAAAATATATATAATATACAGTATTTAATTTAGAAACATATATGCAACAATAAAACAAACACTGTTAAAGTGTAGCATCAATTAAAACAATTTATGTATGTATGTCATGTATCTCCATTGCTTTAATTGATGCTACACTTTAACAAGTGTTTGTTTTATTATTGCATATATGTTTCTAAATTAAATACTGTATATTATATATATTTTTGCCTCTCATATACACGTCCCATACTATTTATTACTCTGTCATTTGATGTCCTTTAAGCTGTATTCCTACAGCGCTGCATTGCACTTTCTGTTGTATGAGGGTGTTTCATTAGTTTTGGATAATCTCTACATAATCATGATTTACTTTAACAGTTGTGGTCTTGTGTTTGGAAGCTTATATTGTTGAAAAACATGATACAAAATTGAAACAGATATCACAATTCATTTCTTTCATGTAATTGGCAAGAGTCCATGAGCTAGTGACATATGGGATATACAATCCTTTCAGGAGGGGCAACGTTTCCCAAACCTCAAAATGCCTATAAATACACCCCTCACCACACACACAATTCAGTTTTTACAAACTTTGCCTCCTATGGAGGTGGTGAAGTAAGTTTGTGCTTGTTTTTTTATGATTTCTTCTATGATAAGCATTCTGAAGCCCAATTCCTCTCAGAGTACAGTGTTTGTCAGAGGGATGTAAAGAGAGTATCGCCTATTGATTTTTTATTTTCCTCGTTGAAAATCTTTTCAAGGGTTCTCTGTTATCGGTCGTAGGGATTCATCTCCTACCTCTTTTTTCAGATCGACGATATACTCTTATACAGGTGAAACTCGAAAAATTAGAATATTGTGCAAAAGTTAATTTATTTCACTACTGCAACTTAAAAGGTGAAACTAATATATGAGAGAGACTCGTTACATGCAAAGCAAGATAGTTCAAGCCGTGATTTGTCATAATTGTGATGATTTACCAATTTGTCGCTTTTCCATTTGGTTTAGTGACAGCTTTATGAATCTTTTCAAAGGTTGGTGCCCTTCTTTCTGTCTTCAGACAGTAGGGTATTGTGGTACTTCCTTATTTGGATGGTATCTTGGTATTAGCTTAAACTTTTCTTTGTTTAAAGCTGAACAGATAGCTCAGCATGCTAATGCACTGTGACTGAGCTCTGTAGCAAACTGAGGGTTGCAGGTTCGATTCCCGGCGAGGTCTATTCAGCTTTTCATCCTTCCGAGGTCAAATAATTGAGCAGTGTCTTGAGTCCCTTATGGGTGATTAGACACGCTTTACATGTACCCAATACATACATATGAAAAAGCAGTATTAAAATATATTGACTTTTCTTTTTGTGGAATCCCTCATGAATCAACTAAGTTTTGTTTGGTCAAGACATGGTTAGAGGATTTAGTTTACCTAAGAGTTTCGTGATTCCTTAGACAAGGGTCACTTCTTTTTGGGTTTCTAGATAGATTCTGTGTTCATGTCTTTGTCTTTATTGGACAAAAGTCAATTGTAAGTGGCGTTAACCTGTCTAACTTACAGTCTAGAACATTTCTTTCAGTGACTATGTGCATGGAAGTTTTAGGTCTCATAACTGCAGCATCAGGCGTGGTTCCCTTTGCTCGTTTTTCATCTGAGATCTCTTTTCGATTTGCATACTGAATCAATGATACAGGGATTTTTTTTAGATATAGCAGTTGATATTTTTAAATCTTAACAACTCTCTCTGTTTTGGTGATTAGTCTATCATCATTTTATTCTGGGGGCCTCCTTTTGTTCGTCCTTCCTGGACTGTATTCTTAATGGATGCAAGTCTTACAGGTTGGGGAGCTGTCTGAGGGTCTTTTGACAGCACAAGGGGTCTGGAAACTTCAAGAGGCAAGGTTTCCAATCGATATTTTGTATCTCTGTGCTATTTTTCAGAGCTCTTTCAGGCTTGGCCTCTTTTATTAGAGAACTTTTTTATTGTTTGCTTTCAGACAGACAATATCACAACTGTGGCATATGTCAATCAACATTAGGGACTCATAGTTCCTTAGCAATTAAGAAATATCTTGAATACGTTCTTAGATGGAATTCATCTCCTGTCTATTTTCTACGATTTTAGACATTTGGGAGGTGAATTATCTTAGTCGTCAGTCTTTACATCCGGGATAGTGGTGTCTCTATACAGATGTGTTTTCTCAATTTCCCAGGTACCTTTTCAGGTCCAGAGATCCTAAGGTGCAGATGGTGGATGCATTAGCAGTGTCTTGGTATTGCAACCTGACTACATCTTTCCACCTCTGTTTTTTTCTTGCAAAAGTGATTTCCAAGATCAGATTTGAACAGTGTCGTGTTTCGGATAGCATCAACATGGCCTCACAAGTTTGGTATGTGGATCTTGTTCGGAAGTCCAGTTGCCATCCTTGGCCGCTTTCTCTTTGGCCAGCCCTTTTGTTTTAGGGGCTATTTTTCAATCAGGATATCAAATTACTAATTTGGGGGTATGGGAATTGATTAGTGTTTAGTCATAGAAGTTTCTCTGACTCAGTTTTTATCGTTATGTTGCAGGCTTATAAGTCTGTTTAAAGGAACATGTATTATCAGGTTTGGAAAATCTATATTTTATAGTGTTCTCATAAATTCTCTTGGTATTCTTTTAGAATTCCTAGGATTTTACAGTTTTTCTGGATGGTTTGGATAAGTTTGTCTGTAAATTTTAACTTCCTGATATTCACTGTTTTGTTCAGGCTTTGGTTGGTATCAAGCCTGTTCATTTATTAATTTCTCCTTTTTGGAGTCTTATTTGGTTTAAAGATTTTGCAGGCACTTTTCTTTTGAGCCTATATTTTCTTTGAAGATTATCTACTTTTTTGAAAAGTGTTGTTTCTTTTGACTATCTCTTCTGCTACAAGAGTTTCTGATTTATCAGCACTCTCTTGTGTCTCCTTATCTGATTTTTTATATAGATAAGTTGTTTTGTGGACTTCTTTTTTCCTAAGGTTTGTTAATTTGAACAACATTAGTAGAGAAATTGTCCCTTCTTTGTGTCCTAATCCTAAAAATTATTTTAGAGTTCTTTACATCCTTTGGATGTGGTAAGAAGTTTATAATTCTATATAGAGGTTACTAGGATTTCAGAAGACTTCTAGTCTATTTGCTGTTTTTCTGGTTCCAGAAAAGGTTAGGAAGCCTCTGCCATTGGAACAGTGTCGTGTTTCGGATAGCATCAACATGGCCTCACAAGTTTGGTATGTGGATCTTGTTCGGGAGTCCAGTTGCCATCCTTGGCCGCTTTCTCTTTGGCCAGCCCTTTTGTTTTAGGGGCTATTTTTCCATCGGGATATCAAATTACTAATTTGGTGATATGGAAATTAATTAGTGTTTAGTCATAGAAGTTTCTCTGACTCCGTTTTTATCGATATGTTGCAGGCTTATAAGTCTGTTTCAAGGAACATGTATTATCAGGTTTGGAAAACCTATATTTTATAGTGTTCTCATAAATTCTCTTGGTATTCTTTTAGAATTCCTAGGATTTTACAGTTTTTCAGGATGGTTTGGATAAGTTTGTCTGTAAATTTGAACTTCCTGATATTCACTATTTTGTTCAGGCTTTGGTTGGTATCAAGCCTGTTCATTTATTAATTTCTCCTTTTTGGAGTCGTATTTGGTTTAAAGATTTTGCAGGCGCTTTTCTTTTGAGCCTATATTTTCTTTGAAGATTATCTACTTTTTTGAAAAGTGTTGTTTCTTTTGACTATCTCTTCTGCTACAAGAGTTTCTGATTTATCAGCACTCTCTTGTGTGTCTCCTTATCTGATTTTTTATATAGATAAAATTGTTCCTTCTTTGTGTCCTAATCCTAAAAAATTATTTGAGAGTTCTTTACATTCTTTGGATGTGGTAAGAACTTTATAATTCTATATCGAGGTTACTAGGATTTCAGAAGACTTCTAGTCTATTTGCTGTTTTTCTGGTTCCAGAAAAGGTTAGGAAGCCTCTGCCATTTATTTGGCATCCTGATTAAAGCTTTTGTTTATCAAGGCTTATTTCGAGGCAGGGCAGGCTCCGCCTCAGAGTTTTACAGATCATTCTACTAAGTTCAGTCTCCTTTTCTTGGGCTTTTTCAGAATGAATCTTTGGTTGTTCAAATTTGCAAATCAGTAATTTGGTCTTCTTTGCATACTTTTGTTTTTAGCATTTTTATGTATTTGCTTCTTCTGAAGCAAAAGTTCTTCAGGCAGCTGTTCCAGTTTTATTCTACTGCTTTTGATTTAAGTTTTTTGAGAAAAACTTAATTATTGTGTGGATTTAATTTCTCAGTGGATATAGCTGTTATTTTGTCCCTCCCTCTCTAGTGACTCTTCTGTGATCTTCCACATCTTGGGTATTTCTTTCCCATACGTCACTAGCTCATGTACTCTTGCCAATTACATGAAAGAAAACATAATTTATGTAAGAACTTACCTGATAAATTAATTTCTTTCATATTGGCAAGAGTCCATGAGGCCCACCCTTTTTATGGTGGTTATGATTTTTTGTATAAAAGCACAATTATTTTTCCAGTTCCTCTTTTTGTATGCTTTTCTACTCCTTATTTTATCACCCCACTACTTGGCTATTCATTAAACTGAATTGTGGGTGTGGTGAGGGATGTATTTATAGGCATTTTGAGGTTTGGGAAACTTTGCCCCTCCTGGTAGGATTGTATATCCCATACGTCACTAGCTCATGTACTCCTGCCAATATGAAAGACATGAATTTATCAGGTAAGTTCTTACATAAATTATGTTTTCTTCTTAATAGTAAAATAGGGGGTTAAACATTACAATTGACATTTTGAGTTACAATATCAAATATTTTTTTTTCAGTGTTCAGTATAGAATCCATTACTTTCTTTAAATGTCCATTAAATACAATGGATAATCAAAAAGTACATAATAAAAAGACAATGCATCAGCTGTTTTTTGGGGTGGTTTGCTGACATTTCAAAGTTTACTTCAATTTGCCCACCCCTGTACCATTTGACAACCATCAGCCAATCACAGACTCATAAACGTATATATTCTGTGAAGATACACAAAATACAAGTTATACAGCCATGAGAAAATGAAAACTTACATCAAGATTATGAAAAAAGCCTGAAAAGCATAGATTGTTCTCATTATTGTCCCTTCATACAACAAAGAGAGACCACTCTTAAGTTCTTATGGAGAAAATAATAGTGATTATTGCAAGTAAAGGCTACTTATTAACCTAATGCTATTCTATAATCTAGATTGCTTCTTAAAAAAAAACTGTAAAACATTATTAAAGTGATAGCAAGTTAGAATAAAAAGGCCAGAACTGGACAACGAACAAGTGTGTTAAATCAACACCAAGCCAGGGTAATACTTTGGTTTTTAGTGATTAAGAAATGAGGTTTGGCCCAAAAATAAATCTGTGTAACAGGTACCATTGCAATATCTGTTATGTTGTTAGAGCCATTTAGTGGTCAAAAAGTGAACTAGACTTATTAGTAAGATGATAGCTGGAGGAAAATAGGATGATTAAAGGCATATATGCAAATAAAGGTAATATCCTAGTAGGCTTATGTCAAATTGTAGGAGTAGACTCATTGGTCTTATATTTGTCTGGTGTTGATTAAGTAGAAAATCTATGTACTAGAGCATATATTGGCATCTTATATATACAATAGTATTCTACTCTTAAGCCACAGTGTAAGAACAAATTTGTTAAGTCCTACATTATAAAACAATTTCTAGGATATAAATCTAGTTTCTGATTTGTTGTCTAGGTTCTAATATGTTAACAAAGTTACATATAGATAAAATCTATTTTTTCTAAATACCATGAAACAAAATTCCAATTTGTATTCTGAAAACATATTAAACTGTATTGCATGTTAATATAGGATAATACCTGTCATTACCTACCTAAAGACTGTATTAGAGGATAACTGTAGTTCCGATCTGTGGCACCAGTGTCATTAAAAACGCAAACAAGAGCTGAAAAATTGCTGCACTGAGTTGGAGTAACAGTAATCTGGAATAATTTGATGCTGTTGCAAGGACCCAATGATCGGCGGATTATATTCTGATCTTCTGGAGCTCTTAGGAAATGTGTCCTGACAAGAACTCTGTATATCTGTTAAAGCTTTTTACTTGCCTTTTTTTTTTCCACATAACACCAGAGACTTAATATCTTTGAGCCCTTATAACTTTTTGTACAATATTTTTTTTTAACAAATTTTTATAAATAGTGTTTATGAGTGTAACTGTATATTTAAATGTATTTTTGATGTTTTTTGTGACATTTTTTATTTATTTTTTATTTTACCTGCTCCCAGTTTAGTCATATAAATGGTGCCTGATCCTTGTGTCTGGCATAAGAAAACAATCTTGTACCTAGAGGGCATTACACCCATTAGTGGAAAGCGTTATGATGTAATCAGTGTTAAATAGTTTCTTAATCCATTGTACATTTATTTAAATAGTTATTAAAAAGTGGGGTCTCCAAAAATGTTGCATATGTGCCAAGATTTAATCCACACATCTATGATGTGTGATCTGTTTAAAAATGGAAATTCCTTAAAGGGGTCATTTACTCTCTTGTCTTCGCTTTTAATCTGTTCCACTGATCCATTTTACCTTCTGGGGTGTATTGAATGTTTACAAATAACTCTTACCTTTATTCTGTTAGTTGAAATAGCCAGTTTGAATTTTCAACTATGCTGAAAATTTCAATACTTTAGTATTGGTTATAGAAAAGCAATGTAAGATGTTTATGATGATACAGGTGATAATGGAGCGACTGTGGGTTGAAATAAAGAGTGGGGGAAAAAAACCTTAAAAAAATTACTAGGAACATGCTACAAGCCCCTCAACATTGGTGCGTTGGAGGAAACGCAGCTACTAATGCAAATAGGAAAGGCTCGAATTATGGGAGATTTTAACTACCCCAACATAAACTGGGCCAATGAACTAGTAATACAGCTAAGGGAGATAGATTTTTCTTAAATGTTTTCAGGGATAACTTCATGTCACAATTAGTAGAGGAGCCAACTAGGAATGGAATAAAGCTATATTGGATTTAATGCTATCAAACGGTACAGATATAATATCAAACATAGAAGCCAAAGAACAATTGGATAACTGATCATAACATAATCACCTTTGAAATCACTTTCCATAAGCAGTGTTATAAGGGTTCAACCAAGACTTTTAATTTTAAGAAAGCAAAATTCAGTGATTTAAGGAAATCATTAACTAACAAATTGTGACAAAGTATTCTCTAATTAAAAATAGAGGATAAATGGATAACATAACTTTGTTAAATATAGGTATCAACACATACCACATGGTTATAAGTAAGTAATGGTTATAAAAGTCCAAACCAATGTGGCTAAATAAAAATGTGTTAAGAGAAATTAGGGAAAAAAAGGTAGGCATTTCAATTATTCAAAGAAAATAGTATAAACTCAACATTACAAATATATAAGGAATGTAACAAAGCATGCAAAAAGAAAACTGGATAAAAGACAGGGAGCAACGAGTAGTAGTGAACGATCCATACTCAGATTGGACAAAGTTTCAGTGGAGTCCCCCAGGGATCAGTACTGGACCCTGTTCTTTTTAATATTTTTATTAATGACTTGGAACAAGGATTAAATAGCAGCATCTCTATTTTTGCAGATGATACAAAGTTGCGTATCGTCATAAGGTCAGTGCAAGATGAACTTGCTTTACAAGGAGATCTTCAAAAATTAGATGAATGGGCAAGTAAATGGAACATTTAGATTTAATACTGGAAAATGCAAGGTTCTACATTTTATATTTAAAATGGACTAGATTTAGCAAAACAGAGGAGGAAAGGGATTTGGGAGTACTTATAGATAACAAGCTAAAGATGGGTGCACAATGGAGAGAATTGGCTTCTAATGTTAATAAGATACTAGCATGTATTGAAAGAGGCATTGATGCAATAGAGAGAAGCATAATTATATCACTTTATAAATCGCTGATAAGACCTCGTAGTATGTAGTGCAGTTCTGGGGGCCGATCTCAAAAAATGACATTGCAGACTTAGAAAAAGTTCAGAGAAGGGCCACAAAACTATAAAGGTAATCGAGAATTTATGCTGAGGAGAGAGGTTAGCCAAACTGGGTCTGTTTTCTCAAGAAAAAAGGTGCTTGAGAGGTGACATAATATATATTCAAGGCACATAAACAATTTTCTTAGTATAAACAGAGCTTCTGCCATCGCAGTATGTGATAAGGTCTCAATTTAAGGCTAAAGGAAAGGAGATTTAATCTCCAGCAACGTAAAAAAAAAAAAATCACTGTAAGAGCAATTAAATTGTAGAATTAAAGGGACACTGAACCCAAAATTTTTCTTTCATGATTCAGATAGAGCATACAATTTCTTTTGCAAGATGTACCGAGTCCACGGTTTCATCCTTACTTGTGGAATAGTGTCCTTCCTAACAGGAAGTAGCAAAGAGAGCACCACAGCAGAGCTGTCTATATAGCTCCCCCCTTAACCCCACCCCCAGTCATTCTCTTTGCTGGCTCTAAGCTGGAAGGGTAAAGAGAAGAGGTGTTAAACTGTTAGTTTTTATTTTACTTCAATCAAGTGTTTGTTGTTTTTAAATGGTACCGGTGTTGTACTATTTACTCTCAGGCAGGACATAGATGAAGATTTCTGCCTGGAGGATGATGATCTTAGCATTTGTAATTAAGGTCCACTGCTGTTCCCACAGAAGCTGAGAAGTACAGGAAAACTTCAGTATGAGGAACGGTTTCTTGCTATACAGCAATGAGGTATGTGCAGTCATTTTTTCTGCAGAGACTGTGTTAATCAGAAAGGCTGACAGTTTCCCCATTAGGTGAAGGGTAAGCAGTAATCCTAGTTATATAAGGGGCATTACTAGCTTACATACAGGGCTAATCTTATGGGCACTCAGTTTGTGTATAATATATTGGGCAAACGTTTGTGTTTTATGGGACATATGTTTGAGGGTACACTTGGCTTATTTAAGGGTTTTTATAACCCACATGGCTTTCAAAGGTTTTTGTTTAGGCCCCAGCAACATCGAGTGAGAGGGGCAGGGCCTATTTTCGCGCCTCAGTTGCGCACTTAGTTGATGCAGCAAGCAAGTCTCCAGAGGTCCTGGTACTCTTCTGGGGCCCAATCGAAGCTTTATTCCCACAGAATCGTTCCCTAAGGGCAGGTAGGGCCACAGCAGAGCTGTGGCAAGGTGCTGACAGGGTTTTTTTTACCGGTTTTAGACATTTGTCAATCCGTTTTTTTCATTTGGGGGTATATTGCTTAGATATTTGTGGTGCAATCTTACTATAACTTAGTGGGTGTACTGTAAAAATTTCGGAAAATTTGAGGCAATTTTAAGCAGTTTGTGTATGTCTTTTTTTTTCTCTTAAAGGCACAGTACTGTTTTTTCATTAAATAAAGTGTTTTCCAAGCTTGCTTGTCTCATTACTAGCCTGTTCAACATGTCTGACATTGAGGAAACTCATTGCTCAATATGTTTAGAAGCCATTGTGGAACCCCCCTTAGAATGTGTCCCACTTGTACTGATATGTCTATAAATTGCAAACAGCATATTTTGACCTATAAGAGTTTGGCATTGGATGATTCTCAGACAGAAGCAAATCAGGTTTTGCCATCTAGTAACGCCCGCACATGCGACGCCAAGTACTTCTAGTGCGTCTAATTCTTTTACCTTGCAAGATATGGCCTCAGTTATGAATACTACCCTTACAGAGGTTTTATCTAAACTGCCAGGGTTGCAAGGGAAGCGCAGTAGCTCTGGGTTAAGAACAAATGCTGAGCCTTCTGACGCTTTAGTTGCCGTATCCGATACTCCCTCACAATGTTCTGAGGTAGGGATGAGGGATTTGCTATCTGAGGGAGAGATTTCTGATTCAGGAAAAATGTTCCCTCAGACAGATTCAGATATGACTGCATTTAAATTTAAGCTAGAACACCTCCGTTTATTGCTCAGGGAGGTTTTAGCGACTCTGGATTATTTTGACCCTATTGTAGTTCCAGAGAAATTGTGTAAAATGGACAAATATCTAGAGGTTCCTGTTTACACTGATATTTTTCCGGTCCCTAAGAGGATTTCGGACATTGTTACTAAGGAGTGGGATAGACCAGGTATTCCGTTCGCTCCCCCTCCTGTTTTTAAGAAAATGTTTCCCTTATCTGACACCATGAGGGACTCATGGCAGACGGTCCCTAAGGTGGAGGGAGCTATTTCTACTCTGGCTAAGCGTACAACTATACCTATTGAAGATAGTTGTGCTTTCATTGATCCTATGGATAAAAAATGAGAGGGTCTCCTAAAGAAAATTTTTGTTCATCAAGGTTTTCTTCTTCAACCCATAGCGTGCATTGTTCCTGTAACCACTGCAGCAGCCTTTTGGTTTGAGGCTCTAGAAGAGGCTCTTCAGGTGGAGACCCCACTAGAGGATATTCTGGACAGAATTAAGGCTCTTAAGCTAGCTAATTCTTTTATTACAGACGCCGCTTTTCATCTCGCTAAGTTAGCGGCAAAGAATTCAGGTTTTGCCATTTTAGCGCGTAGAGCGTTATGGCTTAAGTCCTGGTCGGCTGATGTGTCATCAAAATCTAAGCTTTTGACCATCCCTTTCAAGGGTAAGACCCTATTCGGGCCTGCACTGAAAGAGATCATTTCAGACATCACTGGGGGGAAGGGTCATGCCCTTCCCCAAGATAATTCAAATAAGACAAGGACCAAACAAAATAATTTTCGTTCCTTTCAAAACTTCAAGGGTGGTCCCGCTTCCTCTTCCCCTGCTGCAAAGCAAGAGGGGAACTTTGCTTAATCTAAGCCAACCTGGAGACCTAACCAGGCTTGGAACAAGGGTAAACAGGCCAAAAAGCCTGCTGCTGACACTAAGACAGCATGAAGGGTTAGCCCCCGATCCGGGACCGGATCTAGTAGGGGGCAGACTCTCTCTCTTTGCTCAGGCCTGGGCAAGAGACGTTCAGGACTCCTGGGCCGTAGAAATTGTAACCCAGAGTTATCTTTTAGATTTCAAAGATTCTCCTCCAAGGGGGAGATTCCATCTTTCTCCATTGTCTGTAAACCAGACAAAAAGAGAGGCAGGGGACAAGGTTTCTACTCCAATCTGTTTGTGGTTCCCAAAAAAGAGGGAACCTTCAGACCAATTCTAGATCTCAAGATCCTAAACCAATTCCTAAAAGTTCCCTTCTTCAAGATGGAGACCATTTGGACTATTTTACCAATGATCCAGGAGGGTCAATATATGACCACCGTGGATTTAAAGGATCCGTATTTACACATTCCTATCCACAAAGATCATCACCAATTCCTAAGGTTTGCCTTTCTGGACAGGCATTACCAGTTTGTGGCTCTTCCCTTCGGGTTGGCCACGGCGCCAAGAATCTTCACAAAAGTGCTAGGGTCCCTGCTGGCGGTCCTACGACCGCGAGGAATTGCAGTGGCGCCTTATCTAGACGACATCCTAATTCAAACGTCGACTTTCCAACTAGCCAAGTCTCACACGGACTTAGTGTTGGCCTTTCTAAGATCTCATGGGTGGAAGGTGAACGTGAAAAAGAGTTCTTATTCCTCTCACAAGAGTTCCATTCCTGGGAACTCTGATAGATTCAGTGGACATGAAAATTTGTCTGACGGAGGTCAGGAAATCAAAGATTTTAACCACCTGCCGAGCTCTTCATTCCATTCCTCGGCCGTCAGTGGCTCAGTGTATGGAGGTAATCGGACTTATGGTAGCGGCAATGGACATAGTTCCGTTTGCTCGCTTGCATCTCAGACCACTGCAACTATGCATGCTCAAACAGTGGAATGGGGATTATGCAGATTTTTCTCCTCAGATAAATCTGGATCAAGAGACCAGAGACTCTCTTCTTTGGTGGTTGTCACAGGATCACCTGTCCAGGGGAATGTGTTTCCGCAGACCAGCATGGGTTATAGTGACGACGGACGCCAGCCCACTGGGCTGGGGTGCAGTCTGGAATTCCCTGAAAGCACAGGGTTTGTGGACTCAGGAGGAGGCACTCCTACCGATAAATATTCTGGAATTAAGAGCAATATTCAATGCTTTTCAGGCGTGGCCTCAGGTGGCTTCGGCCGGATTCATCAGGTTTCAGTCGGATAACATCACGTCTGTAGCTTATATTAATCATCAGGGGAGAACAAGGAGTTCCTTGGCGATGATAGAAGTTTCCAGGATAATCCGATGGGCAGAGACTCACTCTTGCCATCTATCAGCAATCTATATCCCAGGGGTAGAGAACTGGGAGGCAGATTTTCTAAGTCGTCAGACTTTTCATCCGAGGGAGTGGGAGCTCCATCCGGAGGTGTTTGCTCAACTGGTTCAGCTATGAGGCACACCAGAATTGGATCTGATGGCGTCTTGTCAGAACGCCAAACTTCCTTTTTATGGATCCAGGTCCAGGGATCCTCAGGCAGTACTGATAGATGCTCTAGCAGTACCCTGGTCGTTCAACCTGGCTTATGTGTTTCCACCATTTTCCTCTCCTTCCCCGTTTGATTGCAAGAATCAAACAGGAGAGAGCTTCAGTGATTTTGATAGCACCTGCGTGGCCACGCAGGACTTGGTATGCAGACCTGGTGGACATGTCATCTCTACCACCATGGACTCTGCCACTGCGACGGGACCTTTTAATTCAAGGTCCGTTGAAGCATCCAAATCTAATTTCTCTGCAACTGACTGCTTGGAGATTGAACGCTTGATTTTATCAAAGCAGGGTTTCTCTGAGTCGGTCATAGATACCTTGATTCAGGCTCGAAAGCCTGTCACCAGAAAAATCTATCATAAGATATGGCGTAAATATCTTTTTTGGTGCGAATCCAAAGGCTTCTCATGGAGTAAGATCAGGATTCCTAGGATTTTGTCCTTTCTTCAAGAAGGATTGGAGAAAGCATTGTCAGCTAGTTCCTTAAAGGGACAGATATCTGCTTTGTCTATCCTATTGCACAAGCGTCTGGCTGATGTCCCAGACGTTCGGTCTTTTTGTCAGGCTTTAGTTAGAATCAAGCCTGTGTTTAAACCTGTTGCTCCGCCATAGTTCTTAATGTTCTTCAGGGGGTTCCGTTTGAACCCATGCATTCCATAGATATTAAGCTTCTATCTTGGAAAGTTCTGTTTCTAGTTGCTATCTCTTCAGCTCGAGGGGTTTCTGAACTATCTGCATTACAATGCGACTCGCCTTATCTTGTTTTCCATGCTGATAAGGTGGTTTTGCGTACCAAACCTGGGTTCCTCCCTAAAGTTGTTTCTAACAGGAATATCAATCAGGAAATTGTTGTTCCTTCTCTGTGTCCTAATCCTTCTAAGAAGGAACGTCTGTTGCACAACTTGGACGTGGTTCGTGCTTTGAAGTTTTATTTGCAGGCAACCAAAGATTTTCGCCAATCATCTTCTTTGTTTGCTTTCTATGCTGGAAAGCGCAGAGGTCAAAAGGCTACGGCTACCTCTCTTTCCTTTTGTCTGAAAAGCATCATCCGTTTGGCTTATGAGACTGCTGGACAGCAGCCTCCTGAAAGAATTACAGCTCACTCCAGTAGAGTGGTGGCTTCCACATGGGCTTTTAAAAATGATGCTTCTGTTAAACAGATTTGTAAGGCTGCGACTTGGTCTTCGCTTCATACCTTTTACAAATTTGATACTTTTTCTTCTTCGGAGGCTAATTTTGGGAGAAAGGTTTTGCAAGCAGTGGTGCCTTCCGTTTAGGTTCCTGTCTTGTGGCTCCCTTCATCCGTGTCCTAAAGCTTTGGTATTGGTATCCCACAAGTAAGGATGAATCCATGGACTTGGTACATCATGCAAAAGAAAACAAAATTTATGCTTACCTGATAAATTTCTTTCTCTTGTGATGTATCGAGTCCACGGCCCGCCCTGTCTATCAAGACAGATCGTATTTTTTATTGAAAACTTCAGTCACCTCTGCACCGTATAGTTTCTCCTTTTCTTCCTTGGCCTTCGGTCGAATGACTGGGGGGTGGAGTTAAGGGGGGAGCTATATAGACAGCTCTGATGTGTGCTCTCTTTGCTACTTCCTGTTAGGAAGGACAATATCCCACAAGTAAGGATGAAACCGTGGACTCGGTACATCGCAAAAGAAAGAAATTTATCAGGTAAGCATAAATTTTGTTTTTAAGCAACTTTCTAATTTACTCCTATTATCAATTTTTATTTGTTCTCTTTGTATCTTTATTTGACATGCAAGAATGTAAGTTTAGATGCCGGCCCATTTTTGGTGAACAACCTGGGTTCTTGCTGATTGGTGGATAAATTCATCCACCAATAAAAAAGTGCTGTCCAGAGGTCTGAACCCCAAAAAATCTTAGATGCATTCTTTTTCAAATAAAGATAGCAAGAGAACGAAGAAAATTTGATAATATGAGTAAATTAGAAAGTTGCTTAAAATGTTATGCTCTATCTCAGTGTTTTTCAACCAGTGTGCCGTGAGAGATCCTCAGGTGTGCCACGGCAGACTGACAACAGTGTGACATATTTTTTAAACTTTGCTTGTTTTTTACTCCCAGTGCAGGGGTAGTTTGTAGGAGGCATGGCATAACAGCACAATACACACAGTATGTGTTTGTTTGTGTATATGTGTATATATATATGCTGTATTAGGCTACAATGTGTGATTTTTTTAAAATTTTGGGATGGTGGTGTGCCACAGGATTTTTTAATGTAAAAAAGTGTGCCACGGCAAAAAAAAGGTTAAAAATCACTGCTCTATCTGAATCACGAAAGAAAAAATTTGGGTTCAGTTTCCCTTTAATTGCCTAAGGAGGTAATGGTTTAGATACATTTCTAGGTAGAAACAGAATTAAGGGATATGATTGCTTGTCTTAAATGGGTCACCTTTTTTAATAGGATTCATTTGAGCTCACTTGGAGCTTTTTTGTAAGTATATTGAGAATTGTATACGTTTAACTCGATTGACCTCTGTCTTTTTTCAACCTCATCTATTATGTTACTATGTAAACAAAAGGCAACAACAGAAATCAACCTCATTATAGAGGGAAGGAAAGAGACCATTTAAACGGGTGTGCCTGCAGCTGCTTTGATCACAATTTACCTTGCCTGAGAATATTGTCTCTTTAACGAAAGGATAGAGGAGTGCTGAAAACTATGCAGCTTACCTGAAGCACAACCATGCTGGAATGAGAAGTCTCCTTTTATTGATTGATCACATAACACTCAAACATCCATTTTACATGCACCACATGCTATCAACTGAACTTTTTTATATAACAAGAAAAAATAAAATCTGCTAAAAATAAACAATATATGATCCCTTTTTCTTTTAAATTATTTATCATATAATTAGCTGGGGATTTCATGGCATTGATTATTCATAGTTCTTCTAGAAATAAGCTATTTTTTAATAGAAGGAGCATGTTATCAACCAACTGAAACACTTTGCTTGTCTTCTCATTACCATCCTGTAAAATGCATGCTTATTTTATTGTCCATGTGTTGATCTCCCTATCACAGAAAACCTTAACTAATTCTTATAACCGGAAAATTATTTTGCCTAAACCTCTAGTCTATGATTCGTGTAGACTGTCTTGTTTAATAGAGTTGTGTGACCAAAGCCCTGCAACATGCAAAGTGCACTGGAACCCCACACTCCAGGATAGGGAGCTGGGGTTATATTCAGTAGAGAAATTGGTGGGGTGTGGGGTAAATCCATGAATCATATGTTAGGGAAAACCTGTTTGTTTTTGTGTGGAGATCTCAATAATATTTCATAATAATTTTCTCTTTTTCTAGTGACAGGCATCAGATGTCAAGTGCGATTCCTGTGCCACGGAGACCTCAAGGGTCCACGTTCGGAAGTCATGATATTGGCTTTTCCAGTAGGACTCCAACCCCAGAAAAAGCACCACGAAGACGTGCAAATTCTGAAAATGAAAAAATGCAATATAAAACTCATTCTCCTAGCTTTAAGTCTGCTTCAGCACAACCAGTTGCAATTTTAGCCTCTGGAAATGAAGTAGAAAGTCATATAGCCTCTTCTCTGGATGCTGATATGGACATTTCAAAGGAAAGCATTAGAAAAAAGGATTTTTCTGAGAGTCCAAATAGCGATGGTTTAATCACAGATCTGACGGATAGTGGTGATCAAAACCATAGTGAACATTTATCGGAATCTTGTAGTGCAATAAATGGAACTTTGCTTCAAAAAGAACACATGGAGTTCCCAAGTGTAGACAATCAATGTGACTTACATTCCTCACAAAGCAATGATCTTCGCTGCACTTTGGAACAAGCAGAGGAGATAGTTGGAACAGAGGCGTCAGACTTCACATCACCACAACAGCTGGAAGAATTTAACTGCATTCCTGTGGACCATGCTGTGGCAGTGGAATGTGATGACCAAGTTCTCGGCGAGTTTGAAGAATTCTCACGAAGAATTTATGCACTGAATGAAAACATGTCCAGTTTTCGTCGACCACGTAAAAGTTCAGAAAAATAAAGTTTACTAAGCTTTGGTAGAAATTGTTACCAATATGAAAATATCTTTGCACATAATATCATATATTTGTATTCCGAAAAGAGAAAAAATGTTTAAATTACTTGTAGAATTCTCGTGTGAAAATTCAGAAAATGCTGTAGATGTCTGCATTACTGCAGGTTTTTGTTCAGTGATTTAATTGTGCATGATTTTTTCATTTCCCACATTTTTTTTCTTTCTTTCAGTTTAGAACATTAATCTGACTGAACATGTAAAATAAGAAATGTGTAGAATGTCAGCTGTTGCACCATTTTTGGCAGATTACTATTAACCAAACAAAATACATAATGCAAAATTCACTTGCATATGCAATGCTGTTCGAACAATTGTTTTTTTTTTTCGTTTTTTTTTTTTTCTTCAAACCATTGAAAGCTAGAAATAATGCAATTCCTTCATTTCTTACACCTTGACCATATATATAGTTTAATCTGCATGCATTATTTTTTTTTATCAAACAATGACCATCAGTAGTTATGGGCTTTGGCTACATCTACAATTTTGTCTACAATAAAAAAAGAAGGTAATTTGAAATCAGTGGTATATTAAAATGAAAACTTGTATTGGGACATTATTTTTGCAGTTAACTAAAATTGGCTAAAATGCCCCAATTAATTCAACTGAAGGACTTGAGGGTAAGTTTCACTCGAGTGTTTTATTTACCCCCAAAATATTTTATATAATGAATATTTTCCCCCCAACATTCTTTTCTGTTACAAAAATTTTGTATTAAATAATTATGAAATTCTATAACCTGCATGTTCTTAATATATATAAAAAAAACTTACAGTATTAAGTATTTTGACCTAATCTTCTACTGTATGTTCATCTGAAATAGTCTGAATTTCCTGATGAAATGTACCCAGCAGGTTTTGATGAGCTTTTCTAGAACGGCAATTTTTGGCCTTCTGGAATCTCACACTAAAACAGAAACTAAAAGAAGCATGTTAAGCGTCATTTTATTTGTTTTTCTGTTTATGGTCTTCATAACTATTGCATTTCATCATAAGATTAGCAAGATATAAGGTGTGCTCAACAGCAGATTAAGTTTACTTATAATTGCATGCAATTTTATTATCTCTGCAACAATTCTTATTTTGATAGACTTTTTGAAAAATTCTATATACATGAAGGAAGATGTTATCATATGTACAACTATATTTAATTTTCTTTATTAAATATCTCAGGTTCCATTCAACCAAATAATAAAAAAAAAAATCTATCTACACATTTCTAAATGAATGTTCTTTTTGCGTTCTTTGATTGTATGTATTTTTTCTTCAATAATTGACTCTCTGCGTATTGTTTTTTTTTTTCTTTTCTTTCATAAAGGTGGTGAGAGTCCATAACCCATTACTCCTGGCCATTAGGAATAGGCAGAGATCACAAACATTGAGGAGCCCTTAAAACCACTCCCACCTTACTGGAAACTATTCTTTTCTTCTTAAATGGAAAGAGTCCACAGCTGCATTCATTAGTTTGGGAAATAAGAACCTGGCCACCAGGAGGAGGCAAAGACATCCCAGCCAAAGGCTTAAATACTCCTCCCACTCCCCTCATCCCCCAGTCATTCTTTGCCTTTCGTCCCAGGAGGTTGGCAGAGAAGTGTCAAAATTTATAATTTTAGTTTTTTTGTCTCTTATGGAGAGTAGTACTCTTCGGCATGGGACAGGAGTTTTAAGTAGTCCTGTCAGCCTCTCAGTGAGGGCTTGGATAAAAGTTAGAGTCCGGAAATGCAGGGAAACCATCCCGACTCAGATTAACAGCTCCTCAAGCAATCGGCGTTGTCAAACGTCCCTCCGCTGCCTGCTTTCTTCTCTCAAGTCCATGGCGGAGGCGATGCTACTATCCGTCACTCTTGAAAGGCCGTGTTCCTGTTCCACGGCGTAGATTCCGGTAAGATTGTTTCATTTTACTTTATATTGAACAGGGGGTTTATAATCATATTTATGTGATTCAATCTGTTTATGTGTGATGTTTATGGGCTCGTGGTTTGGAATATTGAGGCCTTTGGAAGTGACGCGGCCTTTTGGTTGGGCGTGCTTTTTTTGACTGTACGGTTCACCTTGTGTTCGGGCGTGGTTACGTTCCATTTTCCATTTCCGCATTCCCGACTGTGTGGCAAATGAAATTTTCTAGTCCGCAGGGGTCTGGTCATAGGAGGTGGTGAGTGCCCCAGCCATTGAGGGTGTCAGGTGCCGTTTTTGTTTTTACTACATTAGTCCATATTTATATATCCTCTATCCAGTTATGGAGGATTATGATGCTGAGACTGTGCTAATTTCAGATTCAGTTACAGAGGATTCTGATACTGAGACTATTTTGATTTCAGACTCAGATTCTTTGTCCGGTGACGAATCCGAATTGGCCTCGTTGACATGTCAACCAGTTTTGTTCCGTATGCCATTCCAGAGCGCCTGGTTCCTCGGGTTCGGAGAATCAAGGGACTGCTGAGCCATCCGCCTCTGGGTGTCCTGTCCTCCGAGAGGTGAATACCCTACCAATTCATACTTCTACACATGCGGATAACCCAGTTTCCGATTCCTCCATGCAGGGTGGCGTGTTCCCCCCGCAGGTTGCATCATGTTTTCGCTTCCACATAATGTTGGTGATTGTTCGTCTGCAGAGTTCAGACGTTTATTTGAGAATGTGCTTGTGCCCTATTGTCCCAGGCCTTCCGCCTTGGGGAGGGCCTCTACAGTTCTCCACGGGTGTAACTGTCCCTGAGTGTTGTGCCTTTCGTTACAGGATTGCGCGCCTTCGCGTATTGCTCAGACATGTTTTTCAGTTATTGAATGGCCCTATCGCTACCAGATACAGGGATTTTCAGTCTGCTAATTTGAATGGTGCTCCTCATTAGACATGTGGGGATGAAGTAATCTCCTGATTTGTCATTTGTTTCCTTGTTTGAAAGATAGGGCTCCATTTGGCTGGTCCTGCGGGTAGGCCTGTGTCTTTTTGGGCATTAACCACCGGGTTGCCTTATATTTTATATCCGATGGGATGTTTTTTATTTGTTTTTTTCAGGGAACCTTCTGGGATTGATACTCTTTATTACTTCTTCGGAAGTTGTTTTGGACATGTTAGTCCTATGTTAAAAATGTCATTTTCTCCCCTATGAGGGAGAATTTATGCAGCTTGCTGGTTAGGACCCTAGGTGCAGGCTGGTCCTGTTGGGTTCGTTCGGTCTTGCGGCTGTTCAGACAGGTGGCGTTGTTCTGCTCAGCTGGTTCGGTAGAAGTGCAGAGTGCTCAGTTTCTCATTGTTTTTCATGTTCAATTTAGCATTCGAGGGGACCTGTGGGTCCGTGAGGTAGCTAGGATCGTTTCAGTCCTTATAGCCTTCAGTCATAGATGGCAGGGGAGTTTTTCCGCTGTGTCATTCTATCTGACATCTGATTTCTTCAGAACTTAGCCTCCCCAATGTGGTGGAGGGTTGGAGGGCTTAACACCCCTTACCGCAATTGAGCGGTTTGGCCTTCATTTTTAGACCTCTGCCGTTTGAAACCAGTTGCAGCTTTTGACACCTTGCAGGTGTACGCGTAAGCTGTTTATAGTGTATCTAGATGCAGCTCTTACTCTTTGACCTAAGAGTTATGAGACCTTTGGGTCTTCCATGGTCTCCGGGTGAGTTGGATCTCCTTTTAGGGATCTGTTTCCGGGTGATGGTTGTTCCCTGCGGCGACTTTGTTTAGCTCTGGGTTTTCCGGAGCTGGGTAGGCTTTAGTGCCTTTCTCTTCTTTGTTTCCTCTGCTTGTGTGGAGGTGATAGGGAGACTAGTCCTGCTAGTAGGATGTTTTTGACCTCGAAGTAACCCTTAGGCTTTGAGAAGTATCCTCATACGACTTCTAGCCTTGCTTCTTGGAGCGTTGGACTTTAGCTAGGGGTGGTTCCTTCCTTCCTTTGGTTGGGGCTTTTTAGTTCTTCTCGCTATCCGGATTCTCTGGATATGCATCCATATCCCTTGTCTGGCCTTTTGGCCAGTTGGGGTGTTTAGTTTTAGGTTGCCTGAACTATCAGGTGCCCCGGCCTGTTTTTCTCCCTGAGACTTCCGGTTGCTGAAGCTTTGCTTGGCCTTTTTCCTGACCCAGTTATGGGTGGTTTTGGAATCTTGGATCTCAGGGCTGGTCGGGGTGTTCCATGGTAGTGGAACTTGGGCTATGTCCTTGCTCCATCTACCTGACCGGGTCATGGTTGGCCAGGTTTTCAGAGTATTTTTTACTCTTTGCCACAGAGTAGCCCATGTCATCTGGTGGTTAGCTGTGGGGCTTGCGCCTCAAGGGTTGTTGGTTCATACCCAGCTGCTGGTGCTGGATGTCCAATTTCTGGTGCGCCTTAGGGTTCCATTCCCTTGGTCAGCTTGCCAGTGTTCCCGTGGATTCCCTGCTCTGCAGGCGAATGAGTTGTCTATGCCTCTGCTTGGCAAGCTACTTGTAGGGGGGTCCTTTTCTAGGACATTTTCAGTTGGGTATTTCTCTTCCCATTAGCCGGTGGCTTCGGGCCTTGGGGACAGTTGTTGCCCTTCCAGCATCATCCCTTTTCTTTAGGGGATATTCTCCTCCCTATAGAGATGGAGTCCTTGCTTGGGGCTTCTCCTGGATGGGAGGTGGCAAGGTGTGATTGGTTCCCCCTGGGGTCTTGCTGGCTTAAAGTCAGACTTGTTGGGCCTTTATTTTGATAGATCCATAGGTCTATGGCCTTGTTGTCTGTTTTCAGAGTCGGGTTGTACTTGTGCTCTGTGGGGATCCCTGTGCTCGTTCCTGTACCTGTTTCGAGATTATTTCTCTTGTAAGATGTATCGAGTCCACGGATTCATCCATACTTATGGGATATTCACCTTCCCTACAGGAAGTGGCAGAGAGAGCACCCACAGCAGAGCTGTCCATATAGCTCCTCCCTTAGCTCCACCCCCAGTCATTCTCTGCCTGCTTAACTGCTAGGAAGGGCAAAGGGAGTGTGGTGACAAAAATGTTAGTTTTTATTTTCTCAAGCAAAAGTTTGTTATTTTAAATGGTACCGGTGTGTACTATTTACTCTCTGGCAGAAAAGGGATGAAGATTTCTGCAAAAAGGATGATGATCTTAGCATTTTGTAACTAAGATTCACTGCTGTTCTCACAAGGCCTGAAGAGTACAGGAAAACTTCAGTTGGGGGGAACAGTTTGCAGGCTAAACTGCATTAAGGTATGTTCAGTCTATTTTTTTCTAGACAGACTGTTATTTCTAGAAAAGGCTGGCAATATCCCCATGAGGGAAAGGTAAGCTGTATTCAGTAAAAGAGGAATCCAAGCTTGCATAAAGGGCTCATAGTTACTGGTGACACTAATAGGAAAAAACGTTTTGGTTTAATTACAAATAAAACGTGTTTTGAGGGACTTTAAGGGTTCTTTGTAGCTTGTTTAAGGGTTATTAACCCACATGGCTAGTTTAAGAAACACTCTGTGGTGTTTTTTTAGGCCCCATAACATCGAGTGAGGTGGGAGGGGCCTATTTTTAGTTGCACGGTTTATTTACCTCAGAAGCATCCAACTACTTCTCCAGAGATTCCTGCTGTATTTGAGGGCTGTAAAGAGGTTTTTTTCCCCACAAATCGTTCCTAAAGGGCAGGTAGGCGCCTCAACAGAGCTGTGGCAAGGTGCTGAACGTTATTTTACCGGTTTTGAAGTTTTTTTCAATCCGGTTTTTACATTAAGGGGTTAATTGTTTATTTGCATAGTGGTGCAAAGTTACTAAGGCTTTATGATGCTACTGTAAAAATTTCGTTTTGTTTACTGCTTTTTTACACTGTTTTGCAGAGTTTGTGCAGCTTTTTTTCTCTTAAAGGCACAGTACCGTTTTTGTTTAAAGTGTTATTTTCTTTGATTAAAGTGTTTTCCAAGCTTGTTTGTTTCATTACTAGCCTGTTTAACATGTCTGACACCAAGGAAAATCCTTGTTCTATGTGTATAGAAGCCATTGTGGGAACCCCCTCTTAGAATGTGTCCCACTTGCACTAATATTTCTATAAATTATAAAGAGCATATTTTAGCACTTAAAAATATTGCAATAGATGATTCTCAGTTAGAAGGAAATGAGGGTTTAGCATCTAGCTCTCCCCAAGTGTCACAACCAGTAACGCCCGCACAAGTGACGCCAAGTACCTCTAATGCGTCAAATTCATTTACTTTACAAGACATGGCCATAGTTATGAATAAAACCCTCACAGAGGTTTCTTTCATGTAATTAGCAAGAGTCCATGAGCTAGCGACGAATGGGATATACATTCCTACCAGGAGGGGCAAAGTTTCCCAAACCTTAAAATGCCTATAAATACACCCCTCACCACACCCACAATTCAGTTTTACAAACTTTGCCTCCCATGGAGGTGGTGAAGTAAGTTTGTGCTAGATTCTACGTTGATATGCGCTTCGCAGCAGGCTGAAGCCCGGTTTTCCTCTCAGAGTGCAGTGAATGTCAGAGGGATGTGAAGAGAGTATTGCCTATTTGAATACCATGGTCTTCCTCTAGGGGATCTATTTCATAGGTTCTCTGTTATCGGTCGTAGAGATTTCTTCTCCTACCTCCCTTTTCAGATCGACGATATACTCTTATATACCATTACCTCTACTGATTCTCGTTTCAGTACTGGTTTGGCTATCTACTATATGTAGATGAGTGTCTTAGGGTAAGTAAATCTTATTTCTATTTATGACACTCCGCTATGGTTGGGCACTTTATATGTAAAGTTCTAAATATATGTGTTTAAACTTATATTTGCCATGATTCAGGATAATCAGTATTCCTTCATTCAGACTGTCGGTTTCATTTTTTTGGGAAAATGCATATAAATTTTATTTTTTCTTACCTTAAAAATTTTCAATTGACTTTTTTTCAAAATTGCGGGCTGTTAGGCTCGCGGGTGCAGAAAATGCTTCTATTTTGCGTCATTCTTGGCACAATACTTTTTTAGCGCCAAAATTTCGTCATTTCCAGCGTCATAGTTGCCGCCGGAAGTTTTCATGTAATTGCGTCATTTTTGACGTATGTGTATTGCGGCTGTTTTTTTGGCGCCAAAAAATATGGGCGTCATTCTTGGCGCAAAAATGTGTGGGCGTTATACTTGCCGCCAAAAATGTGGGCGTCATACTTGGCGCCAGTTTTTTTCACATTATTTCAGTCTCACTTTTCAGTTGCTTCTGGTTTTCTAGAAGCTTGTTTCATTTTCATTTTTTCACATTCCTGAAACTGTCATTTAAGGAATTTGATAATTTTGCTTTATATGTTGTTTTTTCTATTACATATTGCAAGATATTCCAAAAACTGTTCCTGTATCAGAAAATACTGAGGGATTCCTGATTACTGATATCAGTCCTACCAAAGCTAAGTTCATTTATTTTAATGTTATGAATGTTTATCTTTAGCTATGGTTTGTAATAAGTTATTATGATAAACTTTTACATGCAGAGTCCATTAGTATTTATGCATTATCTATTGCTATTCTTTTTACATCTTATGTACAAGATATATTTAGGAATTTATAAGAATATTTTTCTGATTCTATTCTAAAGGCTTTGTCTGCCATCCCGCCTTCTAATAAAATTTTTAGGTCTTTTTTAAACTTCTCATTTAGTTGATGAAGTTTCAAATGACCAACAACATACTGAATAATCCTTCTCTGATGGTGTTTTTTCTCATTCAGAATATTCTTCATCAGATATTGACACTAACAAATCTACTTTTTTATTTTTAAATAGAGTACATTCGTTCTTTGTTGAAAAGATGTTTATTATTTTGGATATTAAAGTATCTAGTTCTTTTGATTAATACTAGCTAACATTTAAATTCTGCTTATTAACCTTCTGTGGTTTTTTCAGTGGTTTTCTCCAGTTCCTGATACTAGGGAATGGAATAGGCCGGGAATTTCTTTTATTCCTTTTTTAAGGTTTTTAAATTGTATCCTTTGCCGGCAGTTAGTTTTAAGTTTTGAGGAAAGATTCCCCAAGTTAATGGGGCTATCTCTACTCTTGCTTAACATACTACTATTCCTATAGCAAATAGTATTTATTTTTTTCCTTCAGATAGGAAACTCTGATGTTGCAACTGCTTCAACTTTCTGGTTGGATACTTTAGTGCAACAAGTATCGGATTATGATTTGTTTAGCATTGTTAAATTGATCAACATGCTAATAATTTCATTTGTGTCGTCATTTTTTTGATATTTTCGCAAATGAGGTTTAATCTATGTCTTTAGCTATTTTAGCTAGAAGAACTTTGTGACTTCAATCTTGGAATGCTAATTTGATTTCTAAATTCCATATTTCTTTTTTTCCAAGGTAATCAATTATTTGGTTCACAATTGGATTCAATTCTTCTACTGTTACTCTGGGCTTCAAGATTGAGCTCTAAGACTAAATCTTAAGCTTATATTAGTTTTTGTTCTTACTAAGGAACGGAATCCTATTTCTTACCCAAGTAACATGTTTATAATTGGAAGTTTTCTTCATTCAATTAAAGCCATTTTAAATATCAAAGTCAGCTCCCCAAATTTGCATGTAGGTGCGGCTTAGCTGGTAAGGGGCAGGTTAAGACTTTTAAAGATTGTTTGGTTCAATTCGGTCCAAACTTCTTAGATTTGGATACAGAATAGGATTCAGAGTAAATCCGCCTGTGAGAAGTCTTTTCTCTTGTTAAGTGTATCCAGTCCACGGATCATCCATTACTTATGGAATATATTCTCCTTCCCAACAGGAAGCTGCAAGAGTCCACCCACAGCAAAGCTGCTATATAGCTCCTCCCCTAACTGCCATATTCAGTCATTCTCTTGCAAGCCTCAACATAGATAGGTTGTGAGAGTCTGTGGTGCTTTCTACTTAGTTTATTCTTCAATCAAAAGTTTATTTTTAAATGGCACCGGAGTGTGCTGTTTATCTCAGGCAGTATTTGGAAGAAGAATCTGCCTGCGTTTTTCTATGATCTTAGCAGACGTAACTAAGATCCATTTGCTGTTCTCACACATTCTGAGGAGTGAGGTACTTCAGAGGGGGAATGGCGTGCAGGTTTTCCTGCAGATAAGGTATGTGCAGTAAAATATTTTTCTAGGAATGGAATTGACTAAGAAAATACTGCTGATACCGAAGTAATGTAAGTAAAGCCTTAAATGCAGCGATAGCGACTGGTATCAGGCTTATTAATAGAGATACATACTCTTGTAAAAATGTGTTTTAAAACGTTTGCTGGCATGTTTAATCGTTTTTTAACATATGTTTGGTGATAAAACTTATTGGGGCCTAAGTTTTTTCCACATGGCTGGCTTAAATTTTGCATAGAAACAGTTTCCTGAGGCTTTCCACTGTTATAGTATAAAAGTTACAGTTGGTGCAGTTAAAATTACAAACAGTGACATTCAGCTTCCCTCAGCAGTCCCCTGCATGCTATAGGACATCTCTGAAGGGCTCAAAAGGGCTTCAAAAGTAGGAGCTGTTATGACTGTTTAAAACATATTTTTCGTTTTGTTAATCTGTTTTTTGTATTAAGGGGTTAATCATCCATTTGCAAGTGGGTGCAATGCTCTGCTAACTTGTTACATACACTGTAAACATTTTATTAGTTTAACTGCCTTTTTTCACTGTTATTTCAAATTTTGGCAAAATTTGTTTCTCTTAAAGGCACAGTAACGTTTTATATATTTGCTTGTTAACTTGATTTAAAGTGTTTTCCAAGCTTACTAGTCTCATTATTAGTCTGTTCTAACATGTCTGACATAGAGGAAGCTCTGTGTTCATTATGTTTTAAAGCCATGGTGGAACCCCATCTTAGAATGTGTACCAGATGTACTGATTTCATGTTAAACAATAAAGATCATTTTTTGTCTTTAAAAACATTATCACCAGAGGATTCTGTCGTGGGGGTAGTTATGCCGACTAACTCTCCCCACGTGTCAGACCTTTTGACTCCCGCTTTAGGGACTCACGCTCAAATGGCGCCAAGTACATCAAGGGCACCCATAGCGTTTCTTTACCAGGGGATTCTGTCGAGGGGAAAGTTATGCCGACTAACTCTCCCCACGTGTCAGACCCTTCGACTCCCGCTTCAGGGACTCACGCTCAAATGGCGCCAAGTACATCAAGGGCGCCCATAGCGTTTATTTTACAAGACATGGCAAAGGTGGTGAATAATATTCTGGCAGCAGTATTAGTCAGACTACCTGAAATTAAAGGAAAGCAGTTAGCTCTGGGGGTAGATACAGAGCATACAGACGCTTTAAGAACCATGTATGATACTACCTCACAATATGCTTAGTCTGTGGGTGATTTTTTTTTTTTTTTTTTTTTTACTCAGGGAAGATGATTTAACCTGATTCTGATATTTCTACATTTAAAATTTATGCTTGAGAACCTCCACTTGTTGCTCAGGGAGGCTTTGGCTGCTCTGAATGAATGTGTACAATCGCAGGGCCAGAGAAATTGTGTAGACTGGATAAATAATATGCAGTGCCGGTGTGTACTGATGTTTTTCCAATACCTAAAGAGGTTTACTAAAAAATGTTTTAATAAGGAATGGGATAGACCAGGTGTGCCGTTCTCTTCCCCTCCTATTTTTTAGAAGAATGTTTTCTAATAGTTACCACCACACAGGACTTCGGGCAGACAGTTCCTAAGGTGGAGAGAAGAGTTTCTACTCTAGCTAAGCGTACCACTACCTCTGACGAGGACAGTTGTGCTTTTTAGATCCAATGGATAAAAAATGTTTATTCAACAGGGTTTTATCCTGCAGCCCCTTGCATACATTGCTTCTGTCACTGCTGCTGCGGCGTTCTGGGTTGAGTCTCTTGATGAGGCTTTACAGTTAAGCGACTCCATTGGATGAATATATTTGACAAGCTTATGCTAGCCAATTCCTTTGTTTTCTGATGCCTTGTTCATTTGACTAGACTAACGGCTAAGAATTCTGTTTTTTACTATACTGGCGCGCAGAGCGCTATGGCTTATATCATGGTCAGCTGTCGTGACTTTAATAAATAAGCTACTTAACTTCCCTTCAAGGGGCAGACCCTATTCGGGCCTGGTTTGAAGGAGATTATTGCTTATATCACTGGAGGAAAAGGTCATGCCCTTCCTCAGGATAGGTCTAAATCAAGGGCAAAAAAAAAAAAAAAAAAGTCTAATTTTCGTACCTTTTAAAAACTTCAGGGCAGGTGTGGCATCCTCTTCCTCTAAGGCAAAACAAGAGGGAATTTTTGCTCAGTCCAAGGCGGTCTGGAGACAATCGGACCTGGAACAAAGATAAGCAGGCCAAGGAGCCTGCTGCTGCCTCTAAGGCAGCATGAAGGAACGGACACCTATCCGGTAACGGATCCTATAGGGGGCAGACTTTCATTCTTTGCCCAGGCGTGGGCAAGAGATGCCCAGGATCCCTAGGCATTGGAATTTATATCCCAGAGATATCTTCTGGATTTCAAAGATTCCCCCCCAAAAAAAGGGGAGATTTCGCCTTTCACAATTATCTGCAAACCAGATAAAGAAGGAGGCATTCTTACATTGTGTACGAGATCCATCCAGTTCCAAGAGAGGAACAGGGACAGAGTTTTTACTCAAATCTGTTTGTGGTTCCCAAGGAGAGGGAACCTTCAGACCTATTTTGGATCTAAAGATCTTAAACAAATTCCTCAGAATTCCGTCATTTAAGATGGAAACTATTCATACCATCTTAACTATGATCCAGGAGAGTCAATAGAGGACTACAATGGATTTGAAGTATGCTTATCCTCACATTGTGATGCATAAAGATCACCATCGTTTTTCAGGTTTGCCTTTCTAGACAGGCATTACCAGTTTGTAGCTCTTTCCTTTGGGATATCTACAGCCCCAAGAATCTTTATGGAGGTTCTGGGGTCGCTTTGGCGGTCCTTAGACCGCGGGGCATAGAAGTGGCCCCTTATTTAGACGACATCCTGATACAGGCGTCAAACATCCAAATTGCCCAGTCTCATACGGACGTAGTACTGGCATTTCTGAGATCACATGGGTGGAAAGTGAACAAGGAAAGAGTTCTCTATCCCCAATCTCAAGGGTTTCCCTCCTAGGGACTCTGATAGATTCTGTAGAAATGAAAATTTACCTGACGGAGTCCAGGTTGTCAAAGTTTCTAAATTTCTGCCGTGTTTTTTTTTTTTTTTTTCATCCCATCCGCGCCCTTCGGTGGCTCAGTACATGAATGAAATCGGCTTAATGGTAGCGGCAAGGGACATAGTACCGTTTGCACGTCTACATTTCAGACCGCTGCAACTATGCATGCTCAGTCAGAGGAACGGGGATTACACAGATTTGTCCCCCTGTTAAACCTGGACCAAGAGACCAGAGATTCTCTTCTCTGGTGACTATGTCGGGTCCATCTGTCCAAGGGTATGACCTTCCGCAGGTCAGATGGGACAATTGTTACAATAGATGCCAGCCTTTTAGGTTGGGATGCAGTCTGGAACTCCCTGAAGGCTCAGGGATAGTGGACTTAGGAGGAGACCCTCCTTCTAATAAATATTCTGGAACTGGGAGTGATATTCCATGCTCTTCAGACTTGGCCTCAGTTAGCAACTCAGAGGTACATCATACTCAGTCGGACAATATACACGACTGTGGCTTACATCAGCCATCAAGGGGGAACAGAAGTTCCCTAGCGATGTTAGAAGTCTTACAATAATTCACTGGACAGAGACTCACTCTTGTCTATCAGCTATCCATATCCCAGGTGTTGAGAACTGGGAGATGGATTTTCTAAGTCGTCAGACTTTTCTTCCGGGGGAGTGGGATTTCTTCCTGAGGTCAAGACCAAGCAGGAGAGGGCTTTGGTGTTTTTGACAGCGCCTGCGTAGCCACGCAGGACCTGGTATGCAGATCTGGTGGACATGTCATCCTTTCCATCACGGTCTCTGCTTCAGAGACAGGTCCCTCTACCTCAGGGTCCTTTCAACCATCTAAATAGAATCAATCTGAGATGGACTGCCTGGAGACTGAACGCTTGATGTTATCAAAGCATGGCTTCTCCGAGTCAGTCATTGATACCTTAATACAGACATGAAAGCCGGTCTCTAGGAAAATTGAACATAGATATGGTGTAAATCTGATTGTTATGAATCCAAGGGTTACTCATGGAGTAAAGTCTGGATTCCCAGGATATTATCTTTTCTCCAAGATGTTTTTGAGAAAAGGGTTGTCAGCTAATTCCTTAAAAGGGGACAGATTTTTACTCTGTCTATTTTTTTGCACAAGCGTCTGGCAGGTATTCTAGACGTTCAGGCATTTGGTCAGGCTTTGGTTAGATCCAAGCCTGTGTTTAAAACTGTTGCTCCGCCATGGAGCTTAAACCTGATTCTTAAGGTTCTTCAAGAAGTTCCGTTTGAACCTTTTTTGTTCCATAGATATCAATCTTTATCTTGGAAAGTTCCTTTTGGGTAGCTAATTCCTCGACTCGTAGAGTCTCCAAGTTATCTGTGTTACAATGTGATTCTCCTTATCTGGTCCTTCGTACGGATAAGGTAGTCCTGCGTACCAACCTGGGTTTTTTCCTAAGGTGGTATCTAACAAGTACATCACTCAAGAGATAGTTGTTCCATGCTTGTATCCTAATCCTTCCTCAAAGAAGGAACGTCTATTACACAATATTGGACGTGGTTTGTGCTTTAAAGTTTTACTTACAAGCTACTACAGTTTTCATCAAACGTTCACCTTGTTTGTTGTCTATTCTGGACAGAGGAGAGGTCAAAAGACTTCAGCAGCCTCTCTGTCTTTTTGGTTAAAAAGCATAATTCATTTAGCTTATGAGACTGCTGGACAGCAGCCTCCTGAAGGGATTACAGCTCATTCTACTAGAGCTGTGGTTTTCACTTGGGCCTTTTTTAAATGTGGCTTCTGTTGAACAGATTTACAAGACGGAGTCTTGGTCTGCGCTTCATACTTTTCAAATTTAACAAATTTGATACCTTGCTTCTTCGGAGGCTATTTTTGGGAGAAAGGGTTTTTTACAGGCAGTGGTAACTTCCGTTTAAGTACCTGCCTTGTCCCTCCCATCATCCGTTTACTTTAGCTTTGGTATTGGTATTCCATAAGTAATGGATGATCCGTGGACTGGATACACTTAACAAGAGAAAACATAATTTATGCTTACCTGATAAATTTATTTCTCTTGTAGTGTATCCAGTCCACGGCCCGCCCTGTCACTTTAAGGCAGGTAATTTTTTCATTTGAACTACAGTCACCACTGCACCCTATGGTTTTTCCTTTCTCTGCATGTTTTCGGTCGAATGACTGAATATGGCAGTTAGGGGAGGAGCTATATAGCAGCTTTGCTGTGGGTGGACTCTTGCAGCTTCCTGTTGGGAAGGAGAATATATTCCATAAGTAATGGATGATCCGTGGACTGGATACACTACAAGAGAAATAAATTTATCAGGTAAGCATAAATTATGTTTTTTTCTCTAACATATTCCAGTAAGGCTCACACTTTCCTGAAGTGTGTTTCAGACCTGTATGTATTGGGTACTTGTGAAGCACGGCTGGTCACCCGTTGGGGCTCAAGGCGCTGCTCAGACCTGGAGTTTTCTGGGGTATTTATACCAGTTCCATTTTAGGAACAGGGTTTGGGGGTTTTATTCAAAACTATTCATTGTCCCAAAGATAGAAAATCTTTTTGAATTGTCATAAGTGTACCATCTTTTAGAATGGTGTTTATATGGTCTATTCTGCCTTTTGGTCAGTGAGAGCATTATTTGCTTACAATAGATGCATATCTTCATTTTCTGTTTTCATTCAGATTATTTTCATTTTCTGAGATTCTCTTTTTTTGACAAAGCATTACCAATTTGTTGCTTTTCATTCTGGTCTAGCGACAGCTCTAAGAATCTTTTCAAGGTTCTCACGGTTTCCTTGTTTGGACGGTCTCGTGGTACTGGCTCAGTCTTTTCGTTCTGCGGAATCTCGTACGACTCAACTTTTGTTGTTTCTTCAAGACATGGTTAGAGGATCTTTTTATCAAAAGCTCTTTGATTCCTCAGACAAGGGTCACCTTTTTTAGGTTTCCAGATAGATTGTGTCAATGTCTTTGTCTCTAACAGACAAGTGACAATTTTATTGGGTTCTGTTTGTCGGAACCTTCAGTCTCTATTATTTCCTTCAGTTGCTATATGCATGGAAGTTTTAGGTGTCATGGCTGCAGCATTGGATTCGATTCCCTTTGCTCATTTTCATAGGAAACCTTTCCAGTTTTTTATGCTGAATTAATGGTGCAGGGATTCTAGGATATCACTTTTTATATCTTTGAATCCCAATGTTCAACTATCTTTGACTTGGTGGTTAGATCACCATCATATAGTTCTACTGGTCTCTTCGGTTCATTCAACCTGGACCATGATCACTACAGACGCAAGTCTTTTAGGTTGGGAGGCTGTCTGGGGATCTCTGTCAGCACAAGGGGTTTGGAAATCTCAGGAGGCGAGATTACCATTCGATATTTTGGAACTCTGTGCATTTCTCAGAGTTCTTCAGTTTTGGCTTCTTTTTGAAGAAAGAGACGTTTATTGTTTTTCAGATAGACAATGTCACAACTGTGGCGTATGTCAATCATCAGGGTGGGACTCTCATGTCCTTAGGCTGTGAAAGAAGTATCTCGGATACTTGCTTGGGCTAAATCCAGCTCTTGTCTAATTTCTGCGGTCCATTTCCCAGGTATAGACAATTGGGAAGCGGATTATCTCTGTTTATCAAGCTTTACATCCGGTAGAATGGTCTCTTTACCCAGATGTGTTTTTTTTTTCAAATTGTTCAGATGTGAGGGCTTCCAGAAATAGATCTGATGGCATCTCATCTAAACAAGGAACTTCCCAGGGGCCTATTCAGGTCCAGGGATCCTCAGGCGGAAGCAGTGTATACATTGACACTTCCTTGGAGTTTTCAATCTGCCTATATTTTTCGCCTCTGGTTCTTCTTTTTAGAGTGATTTTCAAAATCATCAGGGAGCAATCTTTTGTGTTGCTGGTGGCTCCAGCATGGCCATACAGGTTTTGGTATATGGTTCTTGTTCGGATGTCCAGTTGTCAATCTTGGTCACTTCCATTAAGGCCAGACCTTATATCTTAACATTCATTTTTTCCATCAGGAACTCAAATTATTAATTTGATGGTATGGAAATTTAACGCTTAGTACTTAGTCATAGAAGTTTCTCTGACTCAGTGATTAATACTATGTTGCAGGCTCGTAAATCTGTGTCTAGTAAGATTTATTATCGAGTTTGGAAGATTTACATCTCATGATGCTCTTCTCATAAATTCTCTTGGCATTCTTTTAGAATTCCTAGGATTTTATAGTTTCTTCAGGATGGTTTGGATAAGGGTTTTTGTCTGCAAGTTCTTTGAAAGGACAAATCTCTGCTTTTTCTGTGCTGTTTTCACAGAAAAATGTGCTAATCTTTCTGTTATTTCATTGTTTTGTTCAGGCTTTGGTTCGTATCAAGTCTGTCATTAAGCCAATTTCTCCTCCTTGGAGTCTTAATTTGGTTCTGAGGGCCTTACAGGCTCTTCTGTTTGAGCATATGCTTTCTTTGGACATTAAAATTACTTTCATGGAAAGTATTGTTCCTTTTAGACATCTCTTTAGCTAGAACAGTTTTTGAATTATCTGCTCTTTCTTGTGAGTCTCCTTTTTCTGATTTTTCATCAGGATAAGGTGGTTTTGCTGTCTTCATTTCGATTTTTACCTTAGTTGTGAATTCTAACAACATTAGTAGAGGAATTATTGTCCCTTTCCTAAGAATTCTTTGGAAAGATTCTTACTTTCTTTGGATGTGGTAAGAGTTTTGAAATATGTTGAAGCTACTCAGATTTCAAAAAGACTTCTAGTCTATTTGTTATCATTTCTGGTTTTAGGAAAGGTCAGAAGGCTTCTGCAATTTCTTTGGCATCTTGGTTTAAGCTTTTGATTATCATGCTTATTTGGAGTCGGGTTAATCCCCGCCTCAGAGGATTACGGCTCATTCTACTAGGTTAGTTTCTACTTCCTGGGCTTTTAAGAATGAAGCTTCTGTTGATCAGATTTGCAAAGCAACGACTTGGTCTTCTTTGCATACTTTTACTAAATTCTACCATTTTGGTGTTTTCTCTTCTTCAGAAGCAATTTTTGGTAGAATAGTAGTTCAGGCAGTTGTTTCAGTTTTGATTCTTCTGCTTATAATTTCAGTTTTTTTCATTATAAAAATTGAAACTTTTGATTTGGGTTGTGGATTAATTTTTCAGCGGAATTGGCTGTCTTTATTTTTTCCCTACCTTTCTAGTGACTCTTGCGTGGAAGTTCCACATCTTGGGTATCTGCTATCCCATACGTCACTAGCTCATGGACTCTTGCTAATTACATGAAAGAAAACCTAATTTATGTAAGAACTTACCTGATAAATTAATTTCTTTCATATTAGCAAGAGTCCATGAGGCCCACCCTTTTTGTGGTGGTTATGATTTTTTTGTATAAAGCACAATTATTCCAATTCCTTATTTTTGATGCTTTCGCTCCTTTCTTATCACCCCACTTCTTCGCTATTCGTTAAACTGAATTGTGGGTGTGGTGAGGGGTGTATTTATAGGCATTTTAAGGTTTGGGAAACTTTGCCCCTCCTGGTAGGAATGTATATCCCATACGTCACTAGCTCATGGACTCTTGCTAATATGAAAGAAATTAATTTATCAGGTAAGTTCTTACATAAATTATGTTTTTCTCTAAACTGCCTGGTTTACAAGGAAAGCGTGACAGCTCTGGGTTAAGAACAAATGCTGAGCCGTCTGATGCTTTAGTAGCCGTATCCGATATACCCTCACAATGTTCTGAAGTAGGGGTAAGGGATTTGTTATCTGAGGGAGAGATTTCTGATTCAGGAAAGACGCTTCCTCAGACAGATTCTGATATGACGGCCTTTAAATTTAAGCTTGAACACCTCCGCTTATTGCTCAAGGAGGTATTAGCTACTCTAGACGATTGTGACCCTATAGTGGTCCCAGAGAAATTGTGTAAAATGGACAAATACTTAGAGGTTCCTGTTTACACTGATGTTTTTTCAGTCCCTAAGAGGATTGTGACTATTGTTAGTAAGGAGTGGGATAGACCAGGTATTCCGTTCGCTCCCCCTCCTGTTTTTAAGAAAAATGTTTCCCATATCTGACACCATACAGGACTCGTGGCAGACTGTTCCTAAGGTGGAGGGAGCTATTTCTACTCTTGCTAAGCGTACAACTATACCTATCGAAGACAGTTGTGCTTTCAAAGATCCTATGGATAAAAAATTAGAGGGTCTCCTAAAGAAAATTTTTGTTCATCAAGGTTTTCTTCTCCAACCTATTGCATGCATTGTTCCTGTAACTACTGCAGCTGCTTTCTGGTTTGAGGCTCTAGAAGAGGCTCTCCAGGTGGAGACTCCATTAGAGGATATTATGGATAGAATTAAGGCCCTTAAGTTGGCTAATTCTTTCATTACAGATGCCGCTTTCCAAATGGCTAAATTAGCGGCAAAGAATTCAGGTTTTGCCATTTTAGCACGCAGGGCGTTATGGCTTAAGTCCTGGTCTGCTGATGTGTCATCAAAATCTAAGTTGTTGAACATCCCTTTCAAAAGAAAGACCCTATTTGGGCCTACACTAAAAGAAATTATTTCAGACATCACTGGAGGGAAAGACCATGCCCTCCCTCAGGATAAAACAAATAAGATGAGGACCAAACAAAATAATTTTTGTTCCTTTCGGAACTTCAAAGGTCCCGCTTCAGCTTCCCCTGCAGCAAAGCAAGAGGGGAATTCTGTCCAATCCAAGTCAGTCTGGAGACCTAACCAGGCTTGGAACAAAGGTAAACAGGCCAAGAAGCCTGCTGCTGCCTCTAAGACAGCATGAAGGGGTAGCCCCCGATCCGGGACCAGATCTAGTTGGGGGCAGACTCTCTCTCTTCGCTTGGGCTAGAGATGTTTATGATTCCTGGGCTTTAGAAATTGTGTCCCAAGGATATCTTATGGCCTTCAAAGACTCCCCCCTCCAAGGGGGAGATTTCACATTTCTCAATTGTCTGCAAACCAGACAAAGAGAGAGGCGTTCTTACGCTGTGTAGAAGACCTACATACCATGGGAGTGATCCGCCCAGTTCCAAGAGCTGAACAAGGGCTAGGTTTTTACTCCAACCTGTTTGTGGTTCCCAAAAAAGAGGGAACTTTCAGACTGATCTTGGATCTCAAAATTCTAAACAAATTCCTCAGAGCACCATCTTTCAAGATGGAGACTATTCGGACTATTCTTCCTCTGATCCAGGAGGGTCAATATATGACTATGTCAGATTCGCCTTTCTGGACAGGCATTACCAGTTTGTGGCCCTTCCTTTCGGGTTGGCCACGGCTCCCAGAATTTTCACAAAGGTGCTAGGGTCCCTTTTGGCGGTTCTAAGAACGCGGGGTATATCAGTGGCGCCTTATCTAGACTACATCTTAATTCAGGCGTCGACTTTCCAGCTAGCCAAGTCTCACACGGACATCGTGTTGGCTTTTCTGAGATCTCACGGATGGAAGGTGAACATAAAAAAGAGTTCTCTTGTCCCTCTCACAAGAGTTTCCTTCCTAGGGACTCTGATAGACTCGGCCATCAGTGGCTCAGTGTATGGAGGTAATCGGACTCATGGTAGCGGCAATGCACATAGTTCCTTATGCCTGCCTACACCTCAGACCACTGCAACTATGCATGCTCAAACAGTGGAATGGGCATTATGCAGATTTATCTCCTCAACTGCATCTGGACCAAGAGACCAGAGATTCTCTTCTCTGGTGGTTGTCTCAGGACCACCTGTCTCAGGGAATGTGTTTCCGCAGGCCAGAGTGGCTCATAGTAACGACAGATGCCAACAAACTGTAATTATGTCACATTACTAAGCTGACATGAGTGAATGCAGTATCAAAGGCAAAGTACCTTCCCAGACTAGACAAAATGGGGATCTATTCGATTGTTTATAAGTCAGGTAGTCAGTACCATAAAACAATTAGTCTGTATGGAATAGGTGACAGGAGCTAACATGCAGCCTTCAAAATGGACAGGAAGAATGAGGGTGAACATATTACCCTAGAAAATAGATAGGGAACATATAACACTGTAAAAGAAGGAATGATATAGTGCATAGCGAGGTTGGCACGGGTCAGACACGAAAATAGTTGGTCTAGCCTAAGCTTATGCAAGTAGCCTGTGTTAAATACAATAGCTGTCTGTAGAGTTATATATAAAGATTTGCAGCGAGTATATTAAGAAGTGAATGTGTAACGGCATTTGTCAAACACTGTCGGCTCGGATTGGTCCATGTATGTGAGGGTGTGTATCACATAGCGAATCACGGCGATCGGAGCTGACAGTGTTCCCATTGGTGGAAAAACAGAAAGGTGTGTACAATGCACCCAATGGGAGGCTATGAAAGTTTATTTTAGAAGCGAAGAGAGCACGGTTTTAAATTGGGCTTAGATTACGGCGTGGGAGCTGAAACATGTTAGCCGTTCTCTATCTTTCATTATAGTAGTCAGATTTTACCCCGGGGACTATGGTCCCTTATTTGTATACTTAACCAATAAAATTATTTAATTTTACCCTCCGTGAACACCCGGTGCTCCACTTTCTTTCTTTTGCAACGACAGATGCCAGCCTTCTAGGCTGGGGTGCAGTCTGGAAATCCCTGAAATCACAGGGCTTATGGTCTCTGGAGGAATCTCTCCTCCCGATAAACATTCTAGAACTGAGAGCGATATTCAATGCGCTTCAGGCATGGCCTCAGCTAGCTGCGGCCATATTCATCAGATTTCAGTCGGACAACATCACGACTGTAGCCTATATCAATCATCAAGGAGGAACACGGAGTTCTCTAGCGATCATGGAGGTAACCAAAATAATCCGATGGGTGGAGGATCACTCTTGCCATCTCTCAGCAATCCATATCCCAGGGGTAGAGAACTGGGAGGCGGATTTCCTAAGTCGTCAGACTTTTCATCCGGGGGAGTGGGAGCTCCATCCGGAGGTATTTGCCCAGCTGACTCAGCTATGCGGCACACCAGAATTGGATCTGATGGTGTCCCGACAGAACGCCAAACTTCCTTGTTATGGGTCCAGGTCCCGGGATCCCCAGGCGGTACTGATAGATGCTCTAGCAGTGCCCTGGTCCTTCAATCTGGCTTATGTATTTCCACCGTTTCCTCTCCTCCCACGTTTGGTTGCCAGAATCAAGCAGGAGAGAGCTTCGGTGATTCTGATAGCACCTGCGTGGCCACGCAGGACTTGGTATGCAGACCTGGTGGACATGTCATCTGTTCCACCGTGGACTCTGCCAATGAGGCAGGACCTTCTAATCCAAGGTCCATTCAAGCATCCAAATCTAATTTCTCTGCGTCTGACTGCTTGGAGATTGAACGCCTGATTCTATCAAAGCGTGGTTTCTCTGAGTCGGTCATTGATACCCTGATTCAGGCTAGAAACCCTGTCACCAGGAAAATCTATCATAAGATTTGGCGCAGATATCTTTGTTGGTGTGAATCCAAGAGTTACTCATGGAGTAAGATTAGGATTCCTAGAATTTTGTCCTTTCTCCAAGAAGGATTGGAGAAGGGATTATCAGTTAGTTCCTTAAAAGGACAAATATCTGCTTTGTCTATTCTTTTACACAAACATCTGGCAGATGTCCCAGACGTTCAAGCGTTTAGTCAGGCCTTGGTCAGGATCAAGCCTGTATTTAAACCTGTTGCCTAAATTTGGTTCTTAATGTTCTTCAAGGGGTTCCGTTTGAACCTATGCATTCCATAGATATTAAGCCTCTATCTTAGAAAATTTTGTTTTTAGTAGCTATCTCTTCGGCTCGAAGAGTTTCTGAGTTATCTGCTTTACAGTGTGACTCACCTTACCTAGTTTTTCATGCAGATAAGGTGGTTTTGCGTACCAAACCTGGGTTTCTTCCTAAGGTTGTTTCTAATAGGAATATCAATCAGGAGATTGTTGTTCCTTCTCTGTGTCCTAATCCTTCATCAAAGAAGGAACGTCTGTTGCACAATCTTGATGTGGTTTCAGCTTTAAAGTTCTACTTAAAAGCAACTAAAGATTTCCGTCAAACATCTTCATTGTTTGTGGTCTATTCTGGTAAGTGGAGAGGTCAAAAGGCTGCGGCTACCTCTTTTCTTTTGGCTGAAAAGCTTCATCTGTTTGGCTTATGAGACTGCTGGCCAGCAGCCTCCTGAAAGAATTACTGCTCATTCTACTAGAGCAGTGGCTTCCAAATGGGCTTTTAAAAATGAGGCTTCTGTTGAACAGATTTGTAAGGCGGCGACTTGGTCTTCGCTTCATACTTTTTCCAAATTTGATACTTTTGTTTCTTCGGAGGCTATTTTTGGGAGAAAGGTTCTACAAGCAGTGGTGCCTTCCATTTAAGGTACCTGTCTTGTCCCTCCCGCTCATCCGTGTCCTAAAGCTTTGGTATTGGTATCCCATAAGTATGGATGAATCCGTGGACTCGATACATCTTACAAGAGAAAACAGAATTTATGCTTACCTGATAAATTTCTTTCTCTTGTGATGTATCGAGTCCACGGCCCGCCCTGTCTATTTAAGACAGGTAGTATATTTTTATTTAAAAAACTTCAGTCACCACTGCACCATATAGTTTCTCCTTTTTCTTCCTAGCCTTCGGTCGAATGACTGGGGAGTGGAGCTAAGGGAGGAGCTATATGGACAGCTCTGCTGTGGGTGCTCTCTCTGCCACTTCCTGTAGGGAAGGAGAATACCCCATAAGTATGGATGAATCCGTGGACTCGATACATCACAAGAGAGAAATTTCTTTCATGTAATTAGCAAGAGTCCATGAGCTAGTGACGTATGGGATATACATTCCTACCAGGAGGGGCAAAGTTTCCCAAACCTTAAAATGCCTACAAATACACCCCTCACCACACCCACAATTCAGTTTACAAACTTTGCCTCCCATGGAGGTGGTGAAGTAAGTTTGTGCTTGATTCTTCGTTGATATGCGCTTCGCAGCAGGCTGAAGCCCGGTTTTCCTCTCAGAGTGCAGTGAATGTCAGAGGGATGTGAGAGAGTATTGCCTATTTGAATACAATGGTCTTCCTCTAGGGGATCTATTTCATAGGTTCTCTGTTATCGGTCGTAGAGATTTCTTCTCCTACCTCCCTTTTTAGATCGACGATATACTCTTATATACCATTACCTCTACTGATTCTCGTTTCAGTACTGGTTTGGCTATCTACTTTATGTAGATGAGTGTCTTAGGGTAAGTAAGTCTTATTTCTATTTATGACACTCAAAGCTATGGTTGGGCACTTTATATGTAAAGTTCTAATGTGTTTAAACTTATATTTGCCATGATTCAGGATAATCAGTATTCCTTCATTCAGACTGTCAGTTTCATTTTTTGGGAAAATGCATATAAATTTCATTTTTCTTACCTTAAATTTTCAATTGACTTTTTTTCAAAAATTGCGGGCTGTTAGGCTCGTGGGTGCAGAAAATGCTTCTATTTATTGCGTCATTTTTGGCGCGAGACTTTTTTGGCGCAAAAATTTCGTAATTTCCGGCGTCATAGTTGGCGCCGGAAGTTTTTACGTAATTGCGTCATTTTTGACGTATGTGTATCGCGGACGTTTTTTTCGCGCCAAAATATATGGGCGTCATTCTTGGCGCCAAAATGTGTGGGCGTTATACTTGGCGCCAAAAATAGGGGCGTCATTCCTGTCGCCAGTTTTTTTCACACTTTTTCAGTCTCACTATTCAGTTGCTTCTGGTTTTCTGGAAGCTTGTTTCATTTTGCATTTTTTCCCATTCCTGAAACTGCCATTTAAGGAATTTGATAATTTTGCTTTATATGTTGTTTTTTCTTTTACATATTGCAAGATGTCATTACCTGACCCTGGATCAGAATCTACTTCTGGAAAAACGCTGCCTGATGTCGGTTCTACCAAAGCTAAGTGCATTTGTTGTAAACTTTTGGTAACTGTTCCTCCGGCTGTTGTTTGTGATACTTGTCATGATAAGCTTTCAAACGCAGATAGTATTTCCATTAGTAATAATCCATTACCTGTTGTTGTTCCTTCAACATCTAATGTTCAGGATGTTCCTGTTAATGTTAAAGAATTTGTTTCTAAATCTATTCGGAAGGCTCTGTCTGTTATTCCTTCTTCTGCTAAACGTAAGAGGTCTTTTAAAACTTCACATATTTCAGATGAATTTTTAAATGACCGCCATAATTCTGACTTATCTATTTCTGATGTGGATCTATCTGATTCAGAAGATTCTACCTCAGAAAT
Source organism: Bombina bombina (assembly GCF_027579735.1). NCBI lineage: Eukaryota > Metazoa > Chordata > Amphibia > Anura > Bombinatoridae > Bombina > Bombina bombina. The sequence goes on along the minus strand of NC_069501.1, from coordinate 1,227,899,397 downwards.
TGAAACTGATAAATCTTCATATTTATTTAAGATGGAGTTTATTCGTTCTTTACTTAAGGAAGTGTTGATTGCTTTAGATATGGAGGAGTCTAGTCCTATTGATATTAAAACTACTAAGCGTTTAAATGCAGTCTTTAAAACTCCTGTGGTTATTCCAGAAGTTTTTCCAGTTCCTGATGCTATTTCAGAAGTATTTCTAGGGAATGGAATAGTCTGGGTACTTCATTTACTCCTTCTCCAAGGTTTAAGAAATTGTACCCTTTGCCATCTGACAGATTAGAGTTTTGGGATAAAATCCCCAAAGTTGATGGGGCTATTTGTACTCTTGCTAAACGTACTACTATTCCTACGGCAGATAGTACTTCGTTTAAAGATCCTTTAGATAGAAAGCTTGAATCCTTTCTAAGGAAGGCTTATTTATGTTCAGGTAATCTTCTTAGACCTGCTATTTCTTTGGCTGATGTTGCTGCAGCTTCAACTTTCTGGTTGGAGGCTTTAGCGCAACAAGTGTCAGACCATAATGTTTATAGCATTATTAAACTTCTTCAACATGCTAATAACTTTATGTGTGATGCCATTTTCGATATCATTAGAATTGATGTCAGGTATATGTCTTTAGCTATTTTAGCTAGAAGAGCTTTATGGCTTAAGTCTTGGAATGCAGATATGACTTCTAAGTCAACATTGCTTTCTCTTTCTTTCCAAGGTAATAAACTGTTTGGTTCTCAGTTAGACTAAATAATTTCAACTGTTACTGGGGGGAAGGGAGCCTTTTTACCTCAGGATAAAAAATCTAAAGGTAAATATAGGGCTGCTAATCGTTTTCGTTCCTTTTGTCAGAATAAGAAACAAAAGCCTGACCCTTCCTCTAAAGGAACAGTTTCCATTTGGAAACTTCTCCAGTCTGGAATAAATCCAAGCCTTTTAGAAAGTCAAAACCAGCTCGAAGGTGCGGCCCTCATTCCAGCTCAGCTGGTAGGGGGCAGGTTTCGATTTTTCAAAGATGTTTGGATCAATTCGATTCAAAGTCTTTGGATTCAGAACATTGTTTCACAAGGGTACAGAATAGGTTTCAAGGTAAGACCGCCTGTGAGAAGATTTTTTCTTTCACGCATTCCAGTAAACCCAGTGAAGGCTCAAGCGTTTCTGAAATGTGTTTCAGATCTGGAGTCAGCTGGGGTAATTATGCCAGTTCCAGTAATGGAACGGGGCCTGGGGTTTTATTCAAATCTGTTCATTGTTCCAACGAAAGAGAATTCTTTCAGACCAGTTCTGTATCTAAAAATATTGAATCGTTATGTAAGGATACCAACATTCAAGATGGTGACTATAAGGACTAATTCTGCCTTTTGTTCAGCAAGGGCTTTATATGTCCACAATAGACTTACAGGATGCATATCTTCATATTCCAATTCATCCGGATCACTATCAGTTCCTGAGATTCTCTTTTCTAGACAAGCATTACCAGTTTGTTGCTCTTCCTTTTGGTCTAGCTACAGCCCCAAGGATCTTTTCGAAGGTTCTCGGTGCCCTTCTCTCTGTAATTAGGGAGCAGGGTATTGCGGTATTTCCTTATCTGGACGATATCTTGGTACTTGCTCAGTCTTTACATTCTGCAGAATCTCACACAAATCAACTTGTGTTGTTTCTTCAAAGACATGGTTGGAGGATCAATTTACCAAAGAGTTCCTTGATTCCTCAGACAAGGGTAACCTTTTTAGGTTTCCAAATAGATTCAGTGTCCATGACTTTGTCTCTTACAGAAAAGAGACGTCTGAAATTGGTTTCAGCTTGTCGAAACCTTCAGTTTCAATCTTTCCCTTCGGTAGCTTTATACATGGAAATTTTAGGTCTCATGACTGCTGCATCGGACGCAATCCCTTTTGCTCGTTTTCACATGAGACCTCTCCAGCTTTGTATGCTGAATCAATTGTGCAGGGATTATACATAGATATCACAATTAATATCCTTAAATCCCAATGTTCGTTCTTCTCTGACTTGGTGGTTGGATCACCATTGTTTAGTTCAAGGGGCCTCTTTTGTTCGTCCAACCTGGACTGTGATCTCAACAGATGCGAGTCTTTTAGGTTGGGGAGCTGTATGGGGATCTCTGACGGCGCAGGGGGTTTGGGAATCTCAGGAGGCGAGATTACCAATCAATATTATGGAACTCCGTGCGATTTTCAGAGCTATTTATGGAACTCCGTGCGATTTTCAGAGCTCTTCAGTTCTGGCCTCTTCTAAAGAGAGAATCGTTTATTTGTTTTCAGACAGACAATGTCACAACTGTGGCATATGTCAATCATCAAGGGGGGACTCACAGTCCTCAGGCTATGAAAGAAGTATCTTGGATACTTGTATGGGCGGAATCCAGCTCCTGTCTAATTTCTGCGGTTCACATCCCAGGTATAGACAATTGGGAAGCGGATTATCTCAGTCGCCAGACGTTACATCCGGCAGAATGGTCTCTTCACCCAGAGTTATTTCTTCAGATTGTACAAATCTGGGGGCTTCCAGAAATAGATCTGATGGCCTCTCATCTAAACAAGAAACTTCCCAGGTATCTGTCCAGATCCAGGGATCCTCAGGCGGAAGCGGTGGACGCGTTGTCACTTCCTTGGAATTATCAACCTGCTTATATCTTTCCGCCTCTAGTTCTTCTTCCAAGAGTGATTTCCAAAATCCTAATGGAGCGTTTGTTTGTACTGCTGGTGGCTCCAGCATGGCCACACAGGTTTTGGTATGCGGATCTCGTTCGGATGGCAAGTTGCCAACCTTGGACACTTCCGTTAAGGCCAGACCTTCTGTCTCAAAGCCCATTTTTCCATCAGGATCTCAAATCATTAAATTTGAAGGTATGGAGATTGAACACTTAATACTTAGTCATAGAGGTTTCTCTGACTCCGTGATTAATACTATGTTACAAGCTCGTAAATCTGTGTCTAGAAAGATCTATTACCGAGTTTGGAAGACTTACATTTCTTGGTGTTCTTCACATAAATTCTCTTGGTATTCTTTTAGAATTCCTAGAATTTTACCATTTCTTCAAGATGGTTTGGATAAGGGTTTGTCTGCAAGTTCCTTGAAAGGACAAATCTCTGCTCTTTCGGTTCTTTTTCACAGAAAGATTGCTAATCATCCTGATATTCATTGTTTTGTACAGGCTTTGGTTCGTATCAAGCCTGTCATTAAGTCAATTTCTCCTCCTTGGAGTCTTAATTTGGTTCTGAGGGCTTTACAGGCTCCTCCGTTTGAACCTATGTATTCTCTGGATATTAAATTACTTTCCTGGAAAGTTTTGTTCCTTTTGGCCATCTCTTCTGCTTGAAGAGTTTCTGAATTATCTGCTCTTTCTTGTGAATCTCCTTTTCTGATTTTTCATCAGGATAAGGCGGTGTTGCGGACTTCTTTTAAATTTTTACCTAAAGTTGTGAATTCTAACATTAGTAGAGAAATTGTTGTCCCTTCATTGTGTCCTAATCCTAAGAATTCTCTGGAGAGATCTTTACATTCTTTGGATGTAGTTAGAGCTTTGAAATATTATGTGGAAGCAACTAAAGATTTCAGGAAGACTTCTAGTCTATTTGTTAACTTTTCTGGTTCTAGGAAAGGTCAGAAGGCTTCTGCCATTTCTTTGGCGTCTTGGTTAAAATCTTTGATTCATCATGCTTATGTGGAGTCGGGTAAATCCCCGCCTCAAAGGATTACGTCTCATTCTACTAGGTCAGTTTCTACTTCTTGGGCTTTTAGGAATGAAGCTTCTGTTGATCAGATTTGCAAAGCAGCAACTTGGTCTTCTTTGCATACTTTTACTAAATTCTACCATTTTGATGATTTTTCTTCTTCTGAAGCAGTTTTTGGTAGAAAAGTACTTCAGGCAGCCGTTTGTTTGATTCTTCTGCTTATAATTTCAGTTTTTTTCATTATAAGATTAAAACTTTTTGATTTGGGTTGTGGATTATTTTTTCAGCGGAATTGGCTGTCTTTATTTTATCCCTCCCTCTAGTGACTCTTGCGTGGAAGTTCCACATCTTGGGTATCTGCTATCCCATATGTCACTAGCTCATGGACTCTTGCTAATTACATGAAAGAAAACATCATTTATGTAAGAACTTACCTGATAAATTCATTTCTTTCATATTAGCAAGAGTCCATGAGGCCCACCTTGTTTGTGGTGGTTATGATTTTTTTGTATAAAGCACAATTATTCCAATTCCTTATTTTTTTGATGCTTTTGCTCCTTTTTTATCACCCCACTTCTTGGCTATTCGTTAAACTGAATTGTGATTGTGGTGAGGGGTGTATTTGTAGGCATTTTAAGGTTTGGGAAACCTTGCCCCTCCTGGTAGGAATGTATATCCCATACGTCACTAGCTCATGGACTCTTGCTAATATGAAAGAAATTAATTTATCAGGTAAGTTCTTACATAAATTATGTTTTATCAGGTAAGCATAAATTCTGTTTATGTTCCCCTGTCTTGGATCCCTGAGGCTTGGTTGGTCCAGCTCGGTGTGGGTCTGCAGGTCAGGATGGCCTAGCAGTCTAGAGCACTGCATTTGGGTCGCAGTCTCCTCTGGATGTGTGAGCTTTGAGTCTATCCTGTTAGCTCAGTCTGCTAGGGTATAGATTTTCCTTTCAACTTGCTCCATTGATTTCACAAGAGGGTTTACTCTTCCTTCGGGTCCTGAGGGTATCCCCCCTTGTCGGGGGGCTCGATTGAGGTTTTGTGTTCCCCTTTTTATGGACCTGTGTGTAGGTCCGGCGAATTAGGTTGCCTGGAGCGTGCCCTCTGTCCGGGGGTTGCTTTTGCGGTCTGTTTCTGGCTTGACTGCTTCTTCCTCGCAAGTACCCTCTGTGTCGTCCTGTTATGGACTCTGTGTTCTCAAACTTGGGGTTTTTTTCACCTGGGTGTATTACACACTTTTTCATGGTTGAATTCTTTGGTCTTCTATGGACAGACACTGGGAGGACTTTGCCTCTTCAGTTGCATTCCGTGCTTGCAGGATGTGGGTGAGATGTCTGTTCTGTCTCTGTGCCTGGTCTTTTCCCGGGTTTTGCCTGGTATAGGCGTGGCCTCCTTTCCCTGTTTGGGCACCTTTGGGTCTCTGTGAGCTAGGCTCACTCTTGGAGGTGCTCTTTTTTGTATTAGGGTTTCCTCGGTTCTCCTTTGCCTTGTCCCTTTGGGGGTTTTGGCTGGTGTCCCCTTCATTTGTGGGGGGTGAGCGGTGGGGGGCGTCGGTTTGGCGATGGTGTCAGGCCTTAGTCAGGATTAACCCTGTCTTTAAACGAATTTCTCCTTGAAATATTAATTTTGTTTTTAATTGTTTTGCAGTTTTCTCCTTTTGAACCTATGCCTAATTTAGATATGCATAATTTAGATATTGAGCTATTTTCCTGGAAGGTCTTGCTTCTTTTGGTTGTTTCTTCTGCTAGAAAAGTTTGAATTTTCTGAGTATCTTCTTTTACATCATAAGGCAGTTTTACTTTTTGCTTAAGGTGGTTTCTTCTAATAACTTCAATTATAAGAGAGTTCTGTTTTTTGGTGCTAAGCCAAATAATTAGGCTACTAATGAATTCAGACAATCCTCTAGCTTGTTGGTCCATTTTTCTGTTTCTAGAAATGGTCAGAATGCTACTGCCTTTTCATTGACCTCTTAGTTGAAGCTTTTGATTCATAAGGCTTACTTGGAGGTGGGTCACTCTACTCCTAAAGGAAGGGATTACTACCCATTCTATAATATCAGTTGCTACTTCTTGGGCCTTTAAGAATGAGGCTTCGGCTGATCATATTTGCATGGCAGCTACATGGTGTTCCTTACATACTTCTACCATTTTTATGTTTTTGCTTCTTCTGAATCAGCGTTTTGTAGTAAAGTCTTTCAATCAGCTGTTTATGGGCATTAAAGTGACACTAAACCCACATTTTTTCTTTCATGATTCAGATAGAGCGTGCATTTTTAAGCAACTTTCTAATTTACTCCTATTTTCTCTTGTAAGGTGTATCCAGTCCACGGATCATCCATTACTTGTGGGATATTCTCATTCCCAACAGGAAGTTGCAAGAGGACACCCACATCAGAGCTGTAATATAGCTCCTCCCCTAACTGTCATAGCCAGTCATTCTCTTGCAACTCTCAACAAGCTAGGATGTTGTAGGAGAGAGTGGTTAAATATAGTTAGTTTATTTTCTTCAATCAAAAGTTTGTTATTTTTAAATAGTACCGGAGTTGTGCTATTTTATCTCAGGCAGTAAATAGAAGAAGAATCTGCCTGAGGTTTCTATGATCTTAGCAGGTTGTAACTAAGATCCATTGCTATTCTCACATATGTCTGAGGGGATTACACAGATGAGGTAACTTCAGCGAGAGAATGGCGTGCAGTTTATTCTGCTATCAGGTATGTGCAGTTATAATTTTTTCTAGAGATGGAAAACACTAGAAAATGCTCCTGATACCGGATTAATTTAAGTTAAGCCTGAATACAGTGATTTAATAACGACTGGTATCATGCTTACTCCCAGGGGTAATACCCTTATGATATTGCAATATAAACGTTTGCTGGCATGTTTAATCGTTTTTATATATGCATTGGTGATAAAACTTTATTGGGGCCTAGTTTTTTCCACATGGCTGGCTTAAATTTTGACTAGAAACAGTTTTACTGAAGCTTTCCACTGTTATAGTATAAAAGTTACAGTTGGTGCAGTTAAAATTACAAACTGTGACATCCAGCTTCCATCAGGAGTCCCCTGTATGCTATAGGACATCTCTAAAGGGCTCAAAGGCTTTCCAAAGTCGTTTATTGGGGAAGGTAGGACCACAGCTTGCTGTGGCAGTTGGTTGTGACTGTTAAAAAACATCTATTTCGTTTTTTTGATCCGTTTTTTTGAACTAAGGGGTTAATCATCCATTTGCAAGTGGATGCAATGCTCTGCTAGCCTATTACATACACTGTAAAAATTTCGTTTGATTTACTGCATTTTTTCACTGTTTTTCAAATTCTGACAAAATTTGTTTCTCTTAAAGGCACAGTACCGTTTTTCATATTTGCTTGTTAACTTGATTTAAAGTGTTTTCCAAGCTTGCTAGTCTCATTGCTAGTCTGTATAAACATGTCTGACATAGAAGAAACTCCTTGTTCATTATGTTTAAAAGCCATGGTGGAACCCCCTCTTAGAATGTGTACCAAATGTACTGATTTCATTTTATGCAATAAAGATCATATTCTGTTTTTAAAAAAATTATCACCAGAGGAATCTGACGAGGGGAAAGTTATGCCGACTAACTCTCCCCACGTGTCAGACCCTTTGACTCCCGCCCAAGGGACTCACGCTCAAATGGCGCCAAGTACATCTAGGGCGCCCATAGCGTTTACTTTACAAGACATGGCGGCAGTCATGGATAATACACTGTCAGCGGTATTAGCCAGACTACCTGAACTTAGAGGTTAGCGAGATAGCTCTGGGGTGAGACAAAATGCAGAGCATACTGACGCTTTAAGAACCATGTCTGATACTGCCTCACAATATGCAGAAGCTGAGGAAGAAGAGCTTCAGTCAGTGGGTGATGTTAATGACTCAGGAAAGATACCTGATTCTAATATTTCTACATTTAAATTTAAGCTTGAATACCTCCGCGTGTTACTTAGGGAGGTTTTAGCTGCTCTGAATGACTGTGATACCATTGCAGTGCCAGAGAAATTTTGTAGACTGGATAAATGCTTTGCAGTGCCGGTGTGTACTGATGTTTTTCCAATACCTAAAAGGTTTACAGAAATTATTAATAAGGAATGGGATAGAACAGGTGTGCCGTTCTCTTCCCCTCCTATTTTTAGAAAAAAGTTTTCCAATAGACGCCACCACACGGGACTTATGGCAGACAGTCCCTAAGGTGGAGGGAGCAGTTTCTACTCTAGCAAAGCGTACTACTATCCCTGTCGAGGACAGTTGTGCTTTTTTAGAGCCAATGGATAAAAAATTAGAAGGTTACCTTAAGAAAATATTTATTCAACAAGGTTTTATCCTACAGCCCATTGCATGCATTGCCCCTGTCACTGCTGCTGCGGCGTACTGGTTTGAGTCTCTGGAAGAGGCTTTACAGGTAGAGACTCCATTGGATGACATACTTGGCAAACTTAGAGCACTTAAGCTAGCCAATTATTTTATTTCTGATGCCATTGTTCATTTGAATAAACTAACGCCTAAGAATTCTGGTTTTGCTATACAGGCGCGCAGAGCGCTATGGCTTAAATCATGGTCAGTTGACGTGTCTTTAAAATCTAAGCTACTTAACATTCCCTTCAAGGGGCAGACCCTATTCGGGCCTGGTTTGAAGGAGATTATTGCTGATATCACGGGAGGAAAAGGTTGTGCCCTTCCTCAGGACAGGTCCAAATCTAGGGCCAAACAGTCTAATTTTCGTGCCTTTCGAAACTTCAAGGCAGGTGCGGCATCAACTTCCTCTAATAATAAACAAGAGGGAACTTTTGCTCAATCCAAGACGGTCTGGAGACCAAACCAGACCTGGAAAAAAGGTAAGCAGGTCAAAAAGCCTGTTGCTGCCTCTAAGACAGCATGAAGGAACGACCCCCTATCCGGTAACGGATCTAGTAGGGGGCAGACTTTCACTCTTCACCCAGGCGTGGGCAAGAGATGTTCAGGATCCCTGGGCGTTGGAAATTATATCCCAGGGATATCTTCTGGACTTCAAAGCTTCCCCCCCAAAAGGGAGATTTCACCTTTCACAATTATCTGCAAACCAGATAAAGAGTGAGGCATTCTTACACTGTGTATGAGACCTCCTAGTTATGGGAGTGATCCATCCAGTTCCAAAGGAGGAACAGGAACAGGGTTTTTACTCAAATCTGTTTGTGGTTCCCAAAAAAGAGGGAACCTTCAGACCGATTTTGGATCTAAAGATCTTAAACAAATTCCTCAAAGTTCCGTCGTTCAAGATGGAAACTATTCGTACCATTCTACCACTGATCCAGGAGGGTCAATATATGACTACAGTGGATCTAAAGGATGCTTATCTTCACATTCCGATACACAAAGATCATCATCGGTTTCTCAGGTTTGCCTTTCAAGACAGGCATTACCAGTTGTAGCTCTTCCCTTGGGATTAGCTACAGCCCCAAGAATCTTTACAAAGGTTCTAGGGTCGCTTTTGGCGGTCCTAAGGCCGCGGGGCATAGCAGTAGCCCCTTATTTAGACGACATCCTGATACAGGCGTCAAACTTCCAAATTGCCAAGTCTCATACGGACGTAGTACTGGCATTTCTGAGGTCGCATGGGTGGAAAGTGAACGAGGAAAAGTGTTCTCTATTCCCACTCACAAGAGTTTCCTTTCTAGGGACTCTGATAGATTCTGTAGAAATGAAAATTTACCTTGACGGAGTCCAGGTTATCAAAGCTTCTAAATTCCTGTCGGGTTCTTTATTCCGCTCCCTTTGGTGGCTCAGTGTATGGAAGTAATCGGCTTAATGGTAGCGGCAATGGACATAGTGCCGTTTGCACGCTTACATCTCAGACCGCTGCAACTATGCAGGCTCAGTCAGTGGAGCGGGGAACACACAGATTTGGCCCCTCAACTGAATCTGGACCAAGAGACCAGGGATCCTCTTCCCTGGTGGCTATCTCGGGTCCATCTGTCCAAAGGTATGACCTTCGCAGGCCAGATTGGACTATTGTAACAACAAATGCCAGCCTTCTAGGTTGGGGTGCAGTCTGGAACTCCCTGAAGGCTCAGGGATCGTGGACTCAGGAGGAGTCTCTCCTTCCAATAAATATTCTGGAACTAAGAGCGATATTCAAGGCTCTTCAGGTTTGGCCTCAGTTAGCAACTCTGAGGTACATCAGATTTCAGTCGGTCAACATCACGACTGTAGCTTACATCAACCATCGAGGGGGAACAAGAAGTTCCCTAGAGATGTTAGAAGTTTCAAAAATAATTCACTGGGCAGAGATTCACTCTTGCCACCTATCAGCTATCCACATCCCAGGTGTAGAGCACTGGGAGGCGGATTTTCTAAGTCGTCAGACTTTTCATCCGGGAGAGTGGGAACTCCATCCGGAGGTATTTGCACAACTGATTCTCCGTTGGGGCAAACCAGAACTGCATCTCATGGCGTCTCGCCAGAACGCCAAGCTTCCGTGTTACGGATCCAGGTCCAGGGATCCCAAGGCGACACTGATAGATACTCTAGCATCGCCCTGGTCTTTCAACCTGGCTTATGTGTTTCCACCGTTTCCTCTGCTCCCTCGACTGATTGCCAAGATCAAGCAGGAGAGAGCATCGGTGATTCTGATAGCACCTGCATGACCACGCAGGACCTGGTATGCAGATCTAGTGGACATGTCATCCTTTCCACCATGGTCTCTGCCTCTGAGACAGGACCTTCTACTTCAGGGTCCTTTCAACCATCCAAATCTAATTTCTCTGAGGCTGACTGCCTGGAGATTGAATGCTTGATTTTATCAAAGCGTGGCTTCTCCGAGTCAGTTATTGATACCTTAATACAGGCACGAAAGCCTGTCACCAGGAAAATTTACCATAAGGTATGGCGTAGATATCTTTATTGGTGTGAATCCAAGGGTTACTCATGGAGTAAGGTCAGGATTCCTAGGATTTTATCTTTTCTCCAAGAAGGTTTGGAAAAAGGATTGTCAGCTAGTTTCTTAAAGGGACAGATTTTTGCTCTGTCTATTCTTTTGCACTAGCGTCTGGCAGATGTTCCAGACGTTCAGGCATTTTGTCAGGCTTTAGTTTGAATCAAGCCTGTGTTTAAACCTGTTGCTCCACCATGGAGCTTAAACTTGGTTCTTAAGGTTCTTCAAGGAGTTCCGTTTGAACCTCTTCATTCCATAGATATCAAACTTTTATATTGGAAAGTTCTTTTTTTATTTATTTTTTGGTAGCTATTTCCTCGGCTCGTAGAGTCTCTGAGCTATCTGCCTTACAATGTGATTCTCCTTATCTGATTTTTCATACGGATAAGGTAGTCCTGCGTACCAAACCTGGGTTCTTACCTAAGGTGGTATCTAACAAGAATATAAATCAAGAGATTGTGGTTCCATCCTTGTGTTACACAATCTGGACGTGGTCTGTGCTTTAAAGTTTTACTTACAAGCTACTAAAGATTTTCGTCAAACATCTGCTTTGTTTGTAGTCTACTCTCGACAGAGGAGAGGTCAAAAGGCTTTGGCAACCTCTTTTTCTTTTTGGCTAAGAAGCTTAATCCGCTTAGCCTATGAGACTGCTGGACAGCAGCCTCCTGAAAGGATTACAGCTCATTCCACTAGAGCTGTCGCTTCCACTTGGGCCTTTAAAAATGAGGCTTCTGTTGAACAGATTTGCAAGGCGGCGACTTGGTCTTCGCTTCATACTTTTTACAAATTTTACAAATTTGATACTTTTGCTTCTTCGGAGGCTATATTTGGGGGAGAGGTTTTACAGGCAGTGGTTCCTGCCTTGTCCCTCCCTTCATCCGTGTACTTTAGCTTTGGTATTGGTATCCCACAAGTAATGGATGATCCGTGGACTGGATACACCTTACAAGAGAAAACACAATTTATGCTTACCTGATAAATTTATTTCTCTTGTGGTGTATCCAGTCCACGGCCCGCCCTGTCATTTTAAGGCAGGTAATTTTTAAATTTAAACTACAGTAACCACTACACACTATGGTTCCTCCTTTCTCGGCTTGTTTTCGGTCGAATGACTGGCTATGACAGTTAGGGGAGGAGCTATATTACAGCTCTGCTGTGGGTGTCCTCTTGCAACTTCCTGTTGGGAATGAGAATATCCCACAAGTAATGGATGATCCGTGGACTGGATACACCACAAGAGAAATACATTTATCAGGTAAGCATAAATTGTGTTATCAATTTTTCTTCATTCTCTTGCTTTCTTTATTTGAAAAATAAGACATGTAAGCTAAGAAGACAGCCCATTTTTGGTTCAGGACCATGGACAGCACTTGTTTATTGCTGCTGCCCAATCAGCCCAGGACAACCCAGGTTGTGAACCAAAAATGGGCCGGCTTCTAAACTTACATTCTTGCATTTCAAATAAAGATAGCAAGAAAAATTGAAAATAGGAGTAAAACAGAAAGTTACTTAAAATTGCATGCTCTATCTGAATCATGAAAGAAACATTTTGGGTTCAGTGTCCCTTTAAATATTTATTGTATAATTTGTATGCATGGGGAAAAAAAACAAATCATACAATATATTAAGAATAGTATGAGTCTTTATGATAGAAAATATAATTTGTTTACCTGATAAATTTCTTTCATGGTTCACGAGTCCCCGCCCAGTGTTCTTTCATTTGATTGTTGTTTTTTCTGGGGACAGTTCCAGTATGCACTTTTGTATTGCTCTTATTTTCTTTTCCTGCCACCTTCTGTTCTACATCTGACTAGTTTCCAGTAAGATGAGAGGGATTTTAAGACCCCTTAGAGTTTTGGGATATTTGCTTCTTAGTGGCCATGAGTATAATTCCTAAGAGTAATGGATTGTGGACTCTCGCCACCATAAAATAAATTAATTGATCCAGATGGGCATAAATTATATATATATAGTTTTTTTTTTTTTTTGGAAAGACTTCAAATATTATGTGACTGATTTCTGGAACCTGTTATCAATCAATCATATAGGTATCTGTTAACCAATGTCATCTTCAAATTCTAGCATGACCTATAGAATACCTTTCAATTGCTGTAACATATACAGTACATTATGTTGAACTTTCAAAAATTTGTTGACTTGGCATGGGGAATTTTCTGTTTAAAAAAAAATATGCAAGTTTCAGAGCCTGATAAACAATACCTCCTTATTGCTATACTTTTCCAATAGAATTGACGCAATGTTTTTTTTTTTGTTGTGGGTTTTTTTTTTACTCCTTTTCCTTGAGTGTGTTTAAATTTATCAAGGTTGTGAAAGTATAAGAGTTCTAAAAGAGAAGAAATTCTTAGGAATGAAAAAATTAAAATATGCTACATTGTCCATGATCACTTTTATTTAAACTCTAGAGAACAATGAGCACAAGTATGTCTTTTAGCACACCATGTTTGAAATGCTCTGACATATCTCTTGTCACATAATTGTCCGAATTGCTTATTTGCATTTAGAATTGCAAGAAAAAGAAATACATATGACCCAAGTTTAATTTTGAACATAAAATGAATCCAGATTTTAGTCTCGCAGTTGTTTTTTTGGAGTGCAAATAACATTATGCACTGCCTGACCTAGTATGTGCTTGTCCTTTTAAACCCCTTACCCCCTTTCAGGATTATAAATAGGGGTGAGATCCAATCAAGGACAGCCATTCTATTATCATTCCCTCCAAAGAAACACAAACCTTAAAGGGAAAATGTACACCCAGCTGTGTGGACGATGCTTAGTGTGCACATTGTTAGTTTAGGTTACACTAAGGTAGCAAGAAACGTGCAGAGCGCGGGCCCAGGATCAGTGAGAGGGGTCTACAATACAATTGTCACAAATCAAAATTTGTATGCTCCTTACTGATTGGTGCAACCATGCATATGCAAAGTACCAGTAACACCCACACTCAGTTTTGTGAAAATACATGCAGTAGTATCGTTCAGTCCATTGGAACCCACCCATCTCATGCTCAGTGCATCTCCTTACTTTGCATGCTGTCTTCGGCTTGTATTAGGTGACCTCTGTATCCTCTTTCGGAACGCTGGATCCACTTGTTGCTTGCAATTGTATACAAATTGGTTGTTCATGCTGTCTGTCTACATGCACCATTAGTCAGGTGAGGGCGAGCAGGATTGAACGAGGAGCACTGGTAGCTGAATAAAACTGGAGCGCTAATTGACAGGAAGTAGAGCGGCCATTATGTCCTCTTGCAAATTGATAACATTCCTGCAGATCTGCTGTCATATAGTGTTCCATATATGGGCGATCTTCTGAGTTTACGGCACTGCTTTTCAACACAAGCTAAACGAACAAAGAACAATTTATAGTTGAAGTGAATTAGAAAGGTGTTTAAAATCTCATGTCTGTCTTAATTATCAAATAAACATTTGGGGTTTCATATAACTTGTGTATGGCGTGAAGTCGAAACGCGCCAGATATTTTTTTTTTTTTTACTGCATTTGCAGTATAGTTTATTTTAATATACTTCAAGTTTTGTTCAGCTACCGGTGCTCATCTCTCAAAATTACACTAAGGTAACGTGTGTATAGGCAATGGGGGTAGTCAGCCAAGAAGGGCCATACTTGAAGGTGGAGGAGGAAATACACATCTGCTAGGAATACTGGGAAAGTTTTTGGTAGGGAATATACAACATGGAATAGTGCAACCCTAAATATACAGGTGCACTTTTCGTATGGGTGATTAATATAATAATAATAAAATGATTACTAAATACACATCCAAATTAAACCCTTTAAAACAAGTTCCTGTTTTATGGTAGGTGGAGCTTTAAACAGAGAAGTAGTTACACTAACGGAAGGACTCGATTATAATAAGAGAAACTTAATAAGACAGTAATAAAATACAGATAAACTACAAATAATTCAAATTGTATTTATCTCAATCCAATTAGCTGTTACACTATATGTCAAAAGCACAATTTGATTTTCCTGATTACCACAATCTGTCTTAGTAATTAGAACCCAGATGCAACAATGAAAAAAGCTTTATAACAATTTCAAAATATCAGTAGCATTTACCGGTGAACACCTTCAGTTACAACAGATAAACAGTTTACTCTATAATATTAGACTGGTTCAGTATCACAGATATTTGAGTTATTCTTAGAACAGCCACATGTAAAATAATCCATACACCTGTTATGCTTAAATATAAAATCACACCTTTTAGCCGCTATAATCATTTAAGAACCTGTTCAATATACATTTAGCAAAGTACCTTCTTCACCCCTTCAGGACGGCAATGTCCCACAAGTACAATAATACCCCCCATGTACAGGTTTTAGTAGGTTTTGTAAAGTTACAGGGCCAAATATGGGGCCTGCCTATTTACCAGGACATTTTTCAAATTGATTTCTTCTACAAGATACGAAGAGTCCACAGGGATATTAACCTCCTGCTAACAGGAAGTGGCAAAGAGCACCACAGCAGAGCTGTATATATATATATAGCGCCTCCCTTCCCTCCACCCCCAGTCATTCTCTTTGCCTGTGTTAGTAATAGGAAGAGGTAAAGTGAGGTTTTAGTTTCTTCAATCAAGAAGTTTTTTATTTTTAAATTGTACCGGTGAGTACTATTTTCCTCAGGGAGATATGGAAGAAGATTTCTGCCCTGAGGTTGATGATCTTAGCAGATGTAACTAAGATCCATGTTGGTTCCCACAGAGCTTCTGAAGGTAGTAGTACAAGAGAAATCTTCAGTGTGGAGAACGTTTTCATGCTACAAGCAGCATTGAGGTATGTTTAGTCCTTTATTTCTGAGGAGACTTGGTATATCAGAACTGGCTGACATGTTTTCCCTGCAAGGGAAGGGCTAAGCAAAGGGTATTACTGAAAGACCTGTGTTTATTTATTTTATTGACATAGTACTGGGCTCAGCATTTATAAAGGGCTTCAAAGCAGCAATATAAAGAGACACTGGGAGAGGCAGCTTAACGGTTATTTGTGAGATCAAATAATCAGTATGGCTGTATTCTACTAGATACGACGAGTCCACGGATTCATCCTTACTTGTGGGATATTATCCTCCTGCTAACAGGAAGTGGCAAAGAGCACCACAGCAGAGCTGTCTATATAGCTCCTCCCTTGACTCCACCCCCAGTCATTCTCTTTGCCTACAATAAGTAATAGGAAGAGGTAAAGTGAAAGAGGTGATAAAATGTTAGTTTTTATTTTCTTCAAGCAAGACTTTTTTATTTTAAATGGTACCAGTGAGTGCTATTTTTTCCCAGGCAGCAGATGGATGAAGATTTCTGCCTGGAGACTGATGATCTTAGCAGTTGTCACTAAGATCCAGAGTAGTTCCCACAGAATGTGTGAGGAACGTTTTTCATGCTTCAAACATTGAGGTATGTTCAGTCATTATCTTCTGGAGAGACTTATTTCAGAACTGGTTGACAGTATTCCCATAAGGGAAGGGGTAAGCAGTAATCCTACATATGATAGAAGGGTATTACTGGGACCTGTATGTTATGGGCTAATAAATGGTTGACACTGATAACATGATGTTTTTTTGGGCAAAACCATTTTATGTTTGGAAGACAATTTAACGTTTTTTCTGTGCAAACGTTTTTGACTTTGATGGCACTGGAGGGTTCACATGGCTTTCTATGATAGTCGGGTATAAGGAAACCCACATGGCTAGGTTCTAAACCGCTTTACAGTGGTTTTTACTAGGCAGTGAGACATTGATGTAGATGGGCGGGGCCTAATTTTGCGCCTCAGATCCGCAATTGAATTTCCCATGCAAGCAGCAAGCTCCAGCTCCGGTGGGCCTAAACTGACAGATTTGGCCTAAACGAAGTGCTAGAGTGATTTAACAGACCCCTGAGGGCAGGTAGGCGCCACAGCAGAGCTGTGGCGAGGTGCAGGGGATAGATTGTTTAATTTCATAATGTTTTTTTGGGTAACGTTTTTTTCATTAAGGGTTAAGAACATCTTACTTGTGGTGCAATCTTAGCTGGCAAGATAAGACACATATATACTAAAATTGGGATAAATATAGCATTTTAGAGCAGTTTTGGAAAACTTGTACGCTTTTTTTCTCTTAAAGGCGCAGTACCGTTTTTCAGATTGTTATTTTTTTCACTAAATAAAGTGTTTTCAAGCCTGTTTGTGGTCATTACTAGCTTGTTTCAACATGTCTGGCATTGAGGAAAGTCAATGTTCTATGTGTTTAGAAGCCATTGTGGAACTCCCACTTAAAATGTGTCCCTCATGTACTGAAAGGGCCTTACATTGCAAAGAACATATTTTAGGTGATAAAAGTATGTCTCAGGATGATTCTCAGTCAGAACAGAATCAGGTTATGCCATCTAATTCTCCCCTAGTGTCACAACCTTTAACGCCCGCTCAAGCGATGCCTAGTACTTCTAGCGCGTCTAATTCTTTCACCCTGCAAGATATGGCTGCAGTTATGTCTACTACCCTTACAGAGGTATTATCTAAACTGCCAGGTTTACAGGGTAAGCGCAGCAGGTCAGGTATTAGAGTAAATGCTGAGCCCTCTGATGCTTTATTGGCCATCTCCGATGTACCCTCACAGTGTTCTGAATTGGGGGTGGGGGAATTGCTGTCTGAGGGAGAGCTTTCAGACTCAGGAAAGATGTTCCCTCAAACAGACTCAGATGTGACAGCCTTTAAGTCTAAGCTTAAACACCTCCGCTTGTTACTCGGGAGGTTTTAGTGACTCTGGATGATTGTGACCCTATTGTCATCCCACCAGAGAAATTGTGTAAAACGGATAAATATCTAGAGGTCCCTACTTACACTAATGTTTTTCCAGTCCCTAGAAGGATTTCAGACATTGTCACTAAGGAATGGGATAGACCAGGCATTCCGTTCTCTTCCCCCTCCTACTTTTAAGAAAATGTTTCCCATATCTGACACCATTCGGGATTCCTGGCAGACGGTCCCTAAGGTGGAGGGAGCTATTTCTACCCTGGCTAAGCGTACAACTATCCCTATTGAGGACAGTTGTGCTTTCAAAGACCCTATGGATAAAAAATTAGAGGGTCTTCTAAAGAAATTGTTTGTTCATCAGGGTTTTCTTCTACAAACTATAGCGTGCATTGTTCCAGTAACTACTGCAGCAGCTTTTTGGTTTGAGGCTCTAGAGGAGTCTCTTAAGGTTGAGACCCCATTAGAGGATATTTTGGATAGAATTAAGGCTCTCAAGCTAATTATTTTATTACAGATGCCTCTTTTCAAATGGCTAAGTTAGCGGCAAAGAATGCAGGCTTTGCCATTTTAGCGCGTAGAGCATTATGGTTTAAGTCTTGGTCTGCTGATGTGTCATCAAAATCTAAGCTTTTAGCTATCCCTTTTAAAGGTAAGACCCTATGTGGGCCTGAACTAAAGGAGATCATTTCCGATATTACTGGAGGTAAAGGTCATGCCCTTCCTCAGGACAAGAAGCCCACTGCTGCTACCAAGACAGCATGAAGGGGCAGCCCCCGATCCGGGACCGGATCTAGTAGGGGGCATACTTTCTCTCTTCGCTCAGGCTTGGGCAAGGGACATTCAGGATCCCTGGGCATTAGAAATCGTGACCCAGAGGGTATCGACTAGAATTCAAGGATTTTCTCCCAAGCGGGAGATTTTATCTTTCACGTTTGTCTGTAGACCAGACAAAAAGAGAGGCGTTTTTACGCTGTGTAAAAGACCTATATACCATGGGTGTAATCTGCCCAGTTCCAAAACCAGAACAGTGGCAGGGGTTTTACTCCAATCTGTTCGTGGTTCCCAAAAAAGAGGGAACCTTCAGACCGATTTTAGATCTCAAATGCCTAAACATATTTCTCAGAGTCCCATCGTTCAAGATGGAGACCATTCGGACTATTCTACCAATGATCCAGGAGGGTCAATATATGACTACCGTGGATTTAAAGGATGTGTATCTTCACATTCCTATCCACAGAGATCATCACCAGTTTCTCAGGTTCGCCTTCCTCGACAAAGACTAGCAGTTTGTGGCCCTCCCCTTCGGGTTGGCCACAGCTCCCAGAATCTTCACAAAGGTGCTAGGGTCCCTTCTGGCAGTTCTAAGGCCGCAGGGCATAGCAGTGGCACCCTATCTGGACGATATTTTGATTCAGGTGTCAACTTACCAGTTAGCCAAATCTCACACGGACATTGTGCTGGCTTTTCTAAGAACTCACGGGTGGAAGGTGAATATACAAAAGAGTTCACTAGTTCCACTTACAAGAGTTCCATTTCTAGGAACTCTGATAGACTTGGTAGACATGAAAATATTTCTGACGGAGGTCAGAAAGTCAAAGATCTTAACTACTTGCCGGACACTTCGGTCCACTCCTCGGCCATCAGTGGCGCAGTGTATGGAGGTCATTGGATTAATGGTAGCGGCAATGGACATAGTTTCGTTTGATCGCTTTCATCTCAGACCACTGCAGCTGTGCATGCTCAGACAGTGGAATGGGGATTATGTGGATTTGTCTCCTCAGATAAATCTGGATCTAGAGACCAGAGACTCTCCTCTTTGGTGGTTGTCACAGGATCATCTGTCCAAGAGAATGTGCTTCCGCAGGCCAGCATGGGTCATAGTGACGACGGACGCCAGCCTCTTGGGCTGGGGTGCAGTCTGGAATTCCCTGAAGGCTCAGGGTGTTTGGACTCAGGAGGAGTCCCTACTACCAATCAATATTCTGGAACTGAGAGCAATATTCAACGCGCTTCAAGCGTGGCCTCAGTTGGCCTTGGCCAAATTCATAAGGTTCCAGTCGGACAATATCACGACTGTAGCATATATCAATCATCAAAGGGGAACAAAGAGTTCTCTAGCGATGATAGAGGTTTCCAAGATAATTTGATGAGCAGAGACGCACTCTTGCCATCTATCAGCAATTTTCATCCCAGGAGTGGAGAACTGGGAAGCGGATTTTCTAAATCGTCAGACTTTTCATCTGGGGGAGTGGGAGCTCCATCCGGAGGTGTTTGCGACATTGATTCGTCAATGGGGCACACCGGAATTGGATCTGATGGCATCTTGTCAGAATGCCAAACTTCCTTGTTACGGATCCAGATCAAGGAATCCTCAAGCAGTACTGATAGATGCTCTAGCAGTACCTTGGTCGTTCAACCTGTCTTATGTGTTTCCTCCCTTTCCTCTCTTGCCTCGTCTGATTGCATGAATCAAACAAGAGAGAGCTTCGGTAATCTTGATAGCACCTGCGTGGCTACGCAGGACTTGGTATGCAGATCTGGTGGAAATGTCATCTTTGCCACCGTGGAAACTGCCACTGAGACAGGACCTTCTCATTCAAGGTCCGTTCCAACACCCAAATCTAAATTCTCTGCAGCTGACTGCCTGGAGATTGAACGCTTGATTTTATCTAAGCGGGGATTCTCTGAGTCGGTTATTGATACCTTGATTCAGGCTCGGAAGCCTGTCACTAGGACAATTTACCATAAGATATGGCGTAAATATCTTTATTGGTGTGAATCCAAGGGCTACTCATGGAGTAGGGTTAGGATTCCTAGGATTTGGTCCTTTCTCCAAGAAGGATTGGAGAAGGGATTATCAGCTAGTTCCTTAAAGGGACAAATTTCTGTTTGTCAATTTTACTACATAAGCGTCTGGCGGATGTCCCAGACGTTCAGTCTTTTCATCAGGCTTTAGTCAGAATCAAGCCTGTGTTTAAACCTGTTGCTCCGCCATGGAGTTTGAATTTAGTTCTAAATGTTCTTCAAGGGGTTCCGTTTGAACCCATGCATTCCATAGATATTAAGCTTTTATCTTGGAAAGTTTTGTTTTTAGTTACTATCTCTTCTGCTCGAAGAGTTTCTGAGCTTTCTGCATTACAATGCGACTCGCCTTATCTTATATTCCATTCTGATAAGGTGGTTTTGCGCACTAAACCTGGATTCCTTCCTAAGGTTGTTTCAAATAAGAATATTAATCAGGAAATTGTTGTTCCTTCATTATGTCCTAATCCTTCTTCTAAGAAGGACAGTCTGTTACATAATCTGGACGTGGTTCATGCCTTGAAGTTTTACTTACAAGCGACCAAGGATTTCCGTCAAACATCTTCTCTTTTTGTTGTTTATTCTGGAAAGCATAGGGGTCAAAAAGCTACGACTACCTCTCTTTCTTTTTGGCTGAAAAGCATCATCCATTTGGCATACGAGACTGCTGGACAGTAGCCTCCTGATAAGATTACAGTTCATTCTACTAGAGCGGTGGCTTCCACATGGGCTTTTAAAAACGATGCTTCTGTTGAACAGATTTGTAAGGCTGCGACTTGGTCCTCCCTTCATTCCTTTTATAAATTTTACAAATTTGATAATTTTGCTTCTTCTGAGGCTATTTTTGGGAGAAAAGTTCTTCAAGCAGTGGTGCCTTCTGTTTAGGTATCTGTCTTGTCCCTCCCGTTCATCCGTGTCCTGTAGCTTTGGTATTGTATACCACAAGTAAGGATGAATCCGTGGACTCGTCGTATCTAGTAGAAGAAAAGGAAATTCATGCTTACCTGATAAATTGATTTCTTCTACGATACGACGAGTCCACGGCCCTCCCTGTCATATTAGACAGATTAGATTTTTGTTTTCAAAACTTCAGTCACCTCTGCACCTTTTTAGTTTCTCCTTTTTCTTCCTATACCTTCGGTCGAATGACTGGGGGGTGGAGTCAATGGAGGAGCTATATAGACAGCTCTGCTGTGGTGCTCTTTGCCACTTCCTGTTAGCAGGAGGATAATATCCCACAAGTAAGGATGAATCCGTGGAAATCAATTTATCAGGTAAGCATAAATTTCCTTTTTTGTGTTGTGCTTAGGGGTAAACAAAATCCACATGGCTTTATTACTGAACCGCTTCCCATGCAGTTGTACAGTCTTATGCGAGCGTCGTCCATGATGGGCGGGGCCTATTTTCACGCGCTCAGACGCGCAGTGTACTCTGGCTGATAAGGCAGCAGGCATTAGCTCCGGTTGGGCCTAAACTGGTGTTCTGTTAACCGGATTGTTGTTGAGTCATTTTGCAGTACCCTGGGGTGCAGGGGTTATTTTTTCAAATCAAACATATTTTTTGCCATAAATATCTTTTAGAGATTAATTTCTCCCCTTACTCTTGGGGTGTAATAGGGCCTTACAATGTAATTAGCACATTTTAAATAAAGAAAGTTCGTTTAAGGACGATTCTCAGTCTGAAGAGAATCAGGATCTGCCATCCAATTCTCCCCAAATGTCACAACCTTTAACACCCACACAAGTGACGCAGAGTACCTCTAGCGCGTCTAATTCTTTTACTCTGCAGTAGATGGCTGCTGTTATGTCAACTACCCTTACAGAGGTATTATCTAAATTACCAGTGTTACAGGGTAAACGCAGTAGGTCAGGTATTAATGTGAATACTGAATCCCCTGATGCTTTATTGGCTATTTCCGATGTACCCTCACAGTACTCTGAGTTGGGGGTCAGGGAATTGCTGTCTGAGGGAGAACTTTCAGATTCAGGAAAGATATCTCAGACAGATTCGGACGTCATGTCCTTTAAATTTAAGCTGGAACACCTCTGCCTGTTACTTCGGGAGGTTTTAGCGACTCTGGATGATTGTGACCCTATTGTGATACCACCAGAGAAATTGTGTAAGATGGACAAATATCTGGAGGTGCCTACTTACACTGATGTTTTTCCGGTTCCTAAACGAATTTCGGAAATTGTAAAAAAGGAATGGGATAGACCAGGTATACCGTTCTCTCCCCCTCCTAATTTTAAGAAAATGTTTCCCATATCAGACACCATTCGGGACTCTTGGCAGTCGGTCCCTAAGGTGGAGGGAGCTATATCTACCCTGGCTAAGCGTACAACTATACCTATTGAGGACAGTTGTGCTTTCAAAGACCCTATGGATAAGAAGTTAGAGGGTCTTCTAAAGAAATTATTTATTCATCAGGGTTTTCTTTTACAACCTACAGCCTGCATTGTTCCAGTGACTACTGCAGCAGCTTTTTGGTTTGATGCTCTAGAAGAGTCTCTGAAGGTTGAGACCCCATTAGAGGATATTTTGGATAGAATTAAGGGTCTCAGGCTAGCTAATTCTTTTATTACAGATGCCGCTTTTCACATTGCTAAATTAGCGGTGAAAAATGCAGGATTTGCCATTTTAGCGCGTAGAGCGTTATGGCTCAAATTGTGGTCTGCTGATGTGTCATCAAAGTCTAAGCTCTTAGCTATCCCCTTCAAGGGTAAGACCCTATTCGGGCCTGAACTGAAGGAAATTATTTCTGACATTACTGGAGGTAAAGGCCACGCCCTACCTCAGGATAAGTCTGTTAAGATGAGGGGTAAACAAAATAATTTTCGTTCCTTTAGAAATTTTAAAGGAATACCCTCTGCTTCCTCTTCCTCCACAAAGCAGGAAGGGAATTTTGCTCAATCCAAGTCAGTCTGGAGACCCAACCAGGCTTGGAATAGAGGTAAACAATCCAAGAAGCCCGCTGCTGCTACAAAGACAGCATGAAGGGACGGCCTCCGATCCGGGACCGGATCTGGTAGGGGGCAGACTTTCTTTCTTTGCCCAGGCTTGAGCAAGAGACGTTCAGGACCCATGGGCATTGGAAGTCGTGACCCACGGGTATCAGCTGGAATTCAAGGATTTTCTCCCAAGAGGGAGATTTCATCTTTCACGATTGTCTGTAGACCAGATAAAAAAAGAGGTGTTCTTATGCTGTGTAGAAGACCTCTCTACCATGGGAGTAATTTGTCCCGTTCCAAAACTGGAACAGGGACAGGGGTTTTACTCGAATATTTTCGTGGTTCCCTAAAAAGAGGGAACTTTCAGACCCATTTTAGATCTCAAGTGTCTAAACAAGTTTCTCAGAGTCCCATCGTTCAAGATGGAGACTATACGAACAATCTTTCCAATGATCCAGGAGGGTCAATATATGACTACTGTGGACTTGAAGGATGCATACCTTCATATCCCTATTCACAGGGATCATCATCAGTTCCTAAGGTTTGCCTTCCTCGACAAACATTATCAGTTTGTGGCTCTTCTCTTCGGGTTAGCCACAGCACCCAGAATCTTCACAAAGGTTCTAGGGTCTCTTCTAGCGGTTCTCAGACCGCGGGGCATAGCAGTGGCGCCTTATCTGGTTGATATTCTGATTCAGGCGTCAATTTATCATCTGACAAAATCTCACACGGACACAGTGTTGTCTTTCCTGAGAACTCACAGTTGGAAAGTGAACAAAGAAAAGAGTTCACTAGTTCCACAGACAAGGGTTTCCTTCTTGGGAACTCTGATAGACTCGGTAGACATGAAAATATTTCTGACGGAGGTCAGAAAATCAAAGATTCGAAATACTTGCTGAGCACTTCAGTCCATTCCTCGGCCATCAGTGACAGTGTATGGAGGTCATTGGATTAATGGTAGCGGGAATGGACATCATTCCGTTTGCTCGCTTTCATCTCAGACCACTGCAGCTGTGCATGCTCGGACAGTGGAATGGGGACTATGCAACTGGATCATCTGTCCCAGAGGACATGTTTCCGCAGATCCTCGTGGGTGATAGTGACAACGGACGCCAGTCTTCTGGGCTGGGGTGCAGTCTGGAATTCCCTGAAGGCTCAGGGTGTTTGGACTCAGGTGGAGTCTCTACTTCCAATCAATATTCTGGAACGGAGAGCAATATTCAATGCGCTTCAGGCGTGGCCTCAGTTGGCTTCGGCCAAATTCATAAGATTCCAGTCGGACAATATCACGACTGTGGCGTATATCAATCATCAGGGGGGAACAAGGAGTTCCTTAGCGATGATAGAAGTATCGAAGATAATTCGATGGGCGGAGGCCCACTCTTGCTATCTATCGGCAATCTACATCCCAGGAGTAGAGAACTGGGAAGCGGATTTTCTAAGTCGTCAGACTTTTCATCCGGGGGAGTGGGAACTCCATCCAGAGGTGTTTGCCTCATTGATTCGCCAATGGGGCAGACCGGAATTAGATCTGATGGCATCTCGTCAGAATGCCAAGCTTCCACGTTACGGATCCAGGTCAAGGGATCCTCAGGCCGAACTGATAGATGCCTTGGTCGTTCAGCCTAGCTTATGTGTTTCCACCATTTCCTCTCCTTCCACGCGTGATTGCTCGGATCAAACCGGAGAGAGCTTCAGTAATCCTGATAGCGTCTGCGTGGCCACGCAGGACCTGGTATATGGATCTAGTGGACATGTCCTCTCTGCCTCCGTGGAAACTTCCTTTGAGACAGGACCTTCTCATTCAAGGTCCTTTCCAACACCCAAATCTAAATTCTCTGCAGCTGACTGCTTGTAGATTGAACGCTTGATTTTATCTAAGCGGGGATTCTCTGATTCGGTTATCAATACTTTGATACAGGCTCGTAAGCCTGTCACTAGAAGGATATATAATAAGATATGGCGTAAATATCTTTATTGGTGTGAATCCAAAGGTTACTCATGGAGTAAAGTTAGGATTCCCAGGATTTTGTCTTTTCTACAAGATGGATTGGAGAAAGGGTTATCAGCAAGTTCCTTAAAGGGACAGATTTCTGCTTTGTCAATTTTGCCTCACAAACGCTTGGCAGATGTGCCAGATGTTCAGTCTTTTTGTCAGGCTCTAACCAGAATTAAGCCTGTATTTAGACCAATTACTCCTCCCTGGAGTTTGAATTTAGTTCTTCAAGGGGTTCCGTTTGAACCCATGCATTCCATAGATATCAAGTTGTTATCTTGGAAAGTTCTGTTTTTGGTTGCTATTTCTTCTGCTCGAAGAGTTTCTGAGCTTTCAGCGTTACAATGTGACTCGCTTTATCTTATATTTCATTCTGAAAAGGTGGTTTTTACGTACCAAACCTGGATTTCTTCCTAAGGTTGTTTCAAATAAGAATATTTATCAGGAAATTGTGGTTCCTTCCTTGTGTCCTAATCCTTCTTCTAAGAAGGAGCGTCTGTTACATAACCTGGACGTGGTCCGTGCCTTGAAGTTTTACCTACAGGCAACCAAGGATTTCCGTCAATCATCTTCATTATTCATTGTTTATTCTGGAAAGCGTAGGGGTCAGAAAGCTACGGCTACCTCTTTCTTTTTGGCTGAGGAGTATCATCCGCCTGGCATACGAGACTGCTGGACAGCAGCCTCCTGAAAGAATTACAGCTCATTCTACTAGGGCTGTGGCTTCCACATGGGCTTTTAAAAACGATGCTTCTGTTGAACAGATTTGTAAGGCTGTGACTTGGTCGTCTCTTCATACTTTTTCCAAATTTTCCAAATTTGATACTTTTGCTTCTTCTAAGGCTGTTTTTGGGAGAAAGGTTCTTCAAGCAGTGGTGCCGTCCGTTTAGGTTCCTGTCTTGTCCCTCCCGTTTCATCCGTGTTCTGTAGCTTTGGTATTGTATCCCACAAGTAAGGATGAAATCCGTGGACTCGTCGTATCGTAGAAGAAATCAATTTATCAGGTAAGCATAAATTTCCTTTTTGTGGGCCTATGTTGCTTTTGAGATATCGTAGGCTAGGAAAGAAAACTACCCTCATCATAGCATACCATTTGCAAATAAAGACAACTGACAGTATTCCAAAAGGGGTATGCACAGTCTTTTTTTGTAGCCATATTGTCACAAAACCTGGCCAAATTTAGTGATCTTATTTTTTTTTTTTATGCATTTTTCACACTAACACTGCACTTTGGCTGTTAGATCATCATCCTTATGTTTTACTGCTAAAAAAAAAAACATATGTCCCATGAGTACAGCAATACCCCCATGTACAGGTTTTTGGAACGTTTTAAAGGACCAAATATGGGGCCTGCCCATTTACATGGACATTCGACACATTGATTTTCTGGGCCTGTGTTGCCTTTGAGATATTATGCATAGCATTTGTATAAATAGAAAGCCCAGGGTATTCCAATAGGGCTATGTCCAGTCTTTATTTGTAGCCAATAGTCACCACACCTGGCCTAATTTAGTGTGTGGGGGAGGAGGGTTTACACGAACACAGCACTTTTTTTTCTGTCACCTTTGAGGCAGTATGGCAGCCCAGTAATGAAAATTGCCCCATCATGGCACACTACTTGCAAACGTAGACAACCCAGGGTATCCCAAAAGTGCTATGCCCAGTCTGTTTTTGTAGCCCAGTGTATTTTGTGTTGTGTAGTTAATTTATCATTACCTTAGAGCACTGGTTTTCAAACCTCTGAGACAATCTGTAATACACAGGCCAGGTAGAGATGGACAGAAAGGACAGTAGTACCTAGAGTCCCTCCTATCTCTTTTGTAACAGACACTGTACTTTTTCTGGGGTAACTTTTTGCAGGCTGTGAGGGGGATCCTACAAGGAAAGTGCATGCCACAAAGTCTTTGGACATTCTCTGATTGAAATGTGGAAGAATTAGGGGGTCTGGTTAAACAAAATATCTGATAAAAAATTTAATGTGAATTTGAGAAAAATGTATGGCTTCCTTGTGCTTGCTTTTATGTACAGTACATATGCATTATAGACTTCTATCTGCGTTATATACACTCACCGGCCACTTTATTAGGTACACCTGTTCAATTGCTTGGTAACACAAATTGCTAATCAGCCATTCACATGGCAGCAACTCAATGCATTTAGGCATCTAGACGTGGTGAAGACAACTTGCTGAAGTTCAAACCGAGCATCAGCATGGGGAAAAAGGGGATTTAAGTGACTTTGAACGTGGCATGGTTGTTGTTGGTGCAAGACGGGCTGGTCTGAGTATTTAAAAAAACTGCTGATCTACTGAGATTTTCACGCACAACCATCTCTAGGGTTTACAGAGAATGGTCCGAAAAAGAGAAAATATCCAGTGATCAGCAGTTGTGTGGACGAAAATGCCTTGTTGATGTCAGAGGTCAAAGGAGAATGGGCAGACTGGTTTGAGATGATAGAAAGGCAAAAATAACTCAAATAACCACTTGTTACAACCAAGGTATGCAGAATACCATCTCTGAACGCACAATATGTCGAACCTTGAAGCAGAAGACAACGGGTGCCGCTCCTGTCAGCTAAGAACAGGAAACTGAGGCTACAATTCGCACAGGCTCACAAAAATTGGACAATAGAAGATCGGAAAAACATTGCCTGGTCTGATGTCTCGATTTCAGCTGTAACCTTCAGATGGTAGGGTCAGAATTTGGCGTAAACAACATGAAAGCATGGATCCATCCTGCCTTTTATCAATGGTTCAGGCTGGTGGTGGTGTAATGGACTGGGGGATATTATCTTGGCACACTTTGGGCCCCTTAGTACCATTTGAGCATCATTTAAACTCCATGGTCTACCTGAGTATTGTTGCTGACCATGTCCATCCCTTTATGACTTCAGTGTACCCATCTTTTGATGACTACTTCCAGCAGGATAATGCACCATGTCACAAAGCTCAAATCATCTCAAACTTTATTGAACATGACATTGAGTTCACTGTACTCCAAAACCCTCCACAGTCACCAGATCCCATTCCAATAGAGCACCTTTGGAATGTGATGGAACGGGAGATTTGCATCATGGATGTGCAGCCGACAAATCTGCAGCAATTGCGTGATGCTATCATGTCCATATGGACCAATATCTCTGAGGAATGTTTCCAACACCTTGTTGAATCTATGCCTTGAAGAATTAAGGCAGTTCTGAAGGCAAAAGGGGTTCCAACCTGGTACTAGCAAGGTGTACCTAATAAAGTGGCCAGTGAATGTATATGGCTATTTCTTTCATGTAATTGGCAAGAGTCCATGAGCTAGTGACATATGGGATATACAATCCTACCAGGAGGGGCAAAGTTTCCCAAACCTCAAAATGTCTATAAATACACCCCTCACCACACCCACAATTTAGTTTTACAAACTTTGCCTCCTATGGAGGTGGTGAAGTAAGTTTGTGCTTGATTTTTATGATTTCTTCTATGATAAGCGCTTCTAAGCATTCTGAAGCCCAATTCCTCTCAGAGTGCAGTGTTTGTCAAAGGAATGTGAAGAGAGTATCGCCTGTTTGATTTTATGGTTTTTCTCGCGGGAAATCTTTTCAAGGGTTCTCTGTTATCGGTCGTAGGGATTCATCTCCTACTACCTCCCTTTGCAGATCGACGATATACTCTTATATACCATTACCTCTGCTGATAGCTTTCAGTACTGTTTTGGCTATCTGCTATATGTGGATGGGTGTCTTTCGTTAAGTATGTATCATTATTTTAAGACACTCTCAGCTATGGTTTGTATTAATGTAAAGTTTTAAATATATGTATTTTACTTATATTTTCCATGTCAGGTCTATGTGTATTTCCCTTTGCAGTCCAGCAGTTTCATTATGGGAATTATGTTTAGGAAGTTTGTCTTACCTGGGGTATAGTCTTTTTTCAATTTGACTTGTTTTTTCTTGGAAAACTTGCGGGCAAATTAGGCTCGCAAGGGTGCAAAATGCTGTTATTTATTGCATCATTCTTGGCGCAAGAAAAAATTTTTGGCCGCGAATGTGCAAGTTCGTAATTTCCTGTGTCTTAGTTGACGCTAGGTTGTTTGGCGTGAAATTGTGTTATGACGCGAGTTGCCTCATTTCCGGATGTTTGTTGGCGCCAAAAAATTTCTCAACTTCCTTTTGCGTTGTGTGTCAATTTAGTTTTATTTTACCTTACTTCCTATATGCTCCTTGCCCTCTTTATGCTCAGAGGGCTATGCTATTTGGGGTTTTTTTGCCAAATTTAGCACTTGAATTTTTTCCCTTTCCTGAAACTGCTATATGTGGAAATAAGATATTTCTGTTTAATGTTATTTTTCTTTTTTTACATTTTACAAGATGTCTCTATCTGATCCTGTCTCAGAAGCTGCTGTAGGAACCATGCTGCCTGAACACAGTTCTACCAAAGCTAAGTGTATCTATAGTAGTGTAGTATGTAACAGTTGTCATGATAAGCTTTTGAATGCAGAGAAGGTTTCTATTAGTGCTAGTACAGTATCTGTTGTTCCTTCAACATCTAAAGTACATGATATCCCTTTTGATATGAAAAATTATATTGCTGATGTGATACAGAAGGGTATGGCCGCTATACCGCCTTCAAATAAATGTAAAAGGTATTTTAAAACTTCTCATAATGATCGCTGCCCTTGGAGTTCCGGAGGAGGAGCCCAGGTGTGTGGTCACGTGAAGCACCTGCTCTGACTACCTTCCCTGCAAGCCTGTTGGCGAGAATTCGGCGCCCAAACCCTTGGACCCCGGGCGGCTTGCAAATTAAATACTATCACTACTGGAACTCGGCTAGTGCCATACCAACGCACTAAGCTGCTTATGCCAATTGTATGGACACATATCCTTCATAAAATATCTGCATAACGATCCATCGCACAACATAAAGATTCATCTAACACCATCACTAAACTGCACTGCTGCCTGTAAAGGAAAAAGGGAACAGAAAGGTGAACCCTGCCTAAACGGCTATACCGAGAGTGTTAATCCTTCAATACACCTTTTCCTTACGGGTGTTGGGTGAGAAAGGCTGCATCTGCCTAGGAATACCCCTTCAGCTGTACATACAAGAGGCGAGGCCCACCGGATAATTATCAGCCTGTACGGACGGAGCCCCCCTGCACCTTAACCCTTTCTGACCTGTCGGGTATTTGGGGGGAGCTTACCTCTTCTGTCCGGTGATGGACGCCGACGCAACCGCCTTCATCTTCCTGACTCGGGAGTAAGAACCACCTCATTGCCGGATCTTCTTTGGCTACGACCTGGCCGTTCTGTCCTGTGTCCCGCTACGATTCCGGCAACGAGGATAAGGAGCGCAACGTCTCCGGGAGTGCTACTCCTCATTGGTCCAGGGATCCTCTCCCACCGATGCTGCGTGAGGGGCTTGGATCACTCCGCTTGCCTAGTTGTCTCCCCGGGACCGGGCCGCTGTCCTCATCTAAACACCTGCCCTGAGTCTTGGCTGGTGAAGCTGACTCATCCACACTCATCACTCTCCTTTCATGGTTGTTGCGAAGGGGGAGCCTGAATTACCTAGAAAAGCTTCTGTGCCTTCTTCTCAGCTCCTCGTGTACAGTTTGGACGGTAGCTGGTAAAGTTCTTAATGTGTTAAATAGATTAATAGGCACTATCTTCGTTTTTTTCCAACAACTGTCCTTTGCTATAAATAAGTTGTGGCTGACGTCCCTCTCAGAACTTTGCCGGTCACTTTGTGAAAGAAACCCCATATCAAGAACAGTACTATTAGAATGGTTTAAAAACATGATTGTTCTTAAGGGATATAACAGTGCCAACCTTGGAGACACTGATTAATCTTTCTTTTTACACACACGCTGAGGAAGACAAAGTGAACAGAAGAGATTAATATGTTTGGCATGTGATACTAACCCCCTCTCAGAACTTGTTGTTTGCTCTTTTCTGCAAAAGGGAGAAAGGGAAAGGGAGGAAAGGTTCAGAAGGGAAGAGGGAAGGAAGGAGGAAGGCTGGAAGGACATTGCTTTTGTTTATATTAACAAACTAATATTTCCTTGTTTTATATGTATAGTAATGTTTTCCCTTGAATATGGGTACACAGGTCTTGTGATTAATTTGATGAAGGTTAAATAAGGCACCGAATAGCTGCCGAAGTTAAGACATAGTGACGAATTATAGCTTAAGTGTTAAAGTGTATTTCCCTCTGTGTTTTTCACTCTAGGAGGGTAACAAATTGCTGTCCTAGTGTAAACATAAATAGTTGATAACCTATGTTGTGATACATGTATAAAGCTGGGTACAGGCTAGACTTAAATAATATCGAATACAAAAGTGGAATACATTTGTGACCTTCTCTGTACCACATAATATACTTAACCTAGAAAAATAGAAAGACACTATATAAAAATTGTCATCTACAGGTGAATTTCAAACTCGGTGATGATTATTGAAATAAAAATACTTACTATATAAGTAACAGATTGTGAAGAGACACACACAGGTATTAAAGGGGGTAAATTAATGTAGTAGTTCCCTTGATCTCATATACTGACAAGATAAACGTGATCATATATAAAACCTAATTAACTGAGTATAAAGTATAAGCAAATTGGATACGGTTAAAGTATAGCTTATAGGAATCAGGAGCATTGCAGTAATTAGAAATAGGAGAGAAGAATAATTCGACACATAGGTTAAGCTTGTTTGGCGTAACTTTTTCCCTCCCTGTTTTTTCTGGGTTTGAGAGCCTTGTAGTGAGTAAATAAAGCCATTTATTAAACAGCTAAACAAATGTACTAAAAGATAAAAAGCATCACGATATTTAGAAAAAACTGATTGAACTCTTTTAAGGACACAAAGTAGCATACCGCCATAATTTAAAACACTTTAACTCACCTTTTTTTTTTTTTTCTTTTTTCTTCACATCCTCACTGAATACCCTCACAACTCACTCCCTCACTCATTTTTTTTTTTTTTCCCCTCAATAGATAACACTTTAATTCACTATTCAGCACTTTAGGTGGGGGAATTCACCCCCCACCTTTTTTTTAAGCACTTAATCAATTCATGGATAAATTCGTACACACATACACCAAGACCCCCTCACCAGCTATGGCGGCTAGACATAGAGATAAGAAAAATAAAAATATGATAGAAACACAGGTAGACATTCACGCACTTTCCTCTAATCTCTCCTATAACAAAGAAAGTGCAGATACTCAAGCATTGGTATCCAGTATAACTGAAGCACTTGCCCCAAGATTTGAATCTCTCAAACTTGAGATTAAGCAAGATATCGTATCTCTCACTAATGAAATCCGACAATTTGCAAATAGACTTCAAGAAGCTGAACAAAGAGTGTCAGACTTGGAGGATATTAGCTCAATTCACAGCTCTAAACTAGAAGCTGCAGATATAACACTATCCAAAATACAAGCTAAAATAGAGGATCTTGAAGATCGCTCGCGGAGGAACAATTTAAGAATAATAGGGGTCCCAGAGGGGAAACAACATGAAGATTTGGGAAAATTCATATCTGAAACCTTAGTACAAATACTAGGATTACCTCCCTCCTATCCTCCAATAATAGTTGAAAGGGCCCACAGAGTAGGGCGTCAATCTGATGAAGGAAGAGGGAAGACTAGAACTAGACCAATAATAGCTAAATTACTAAATTTTCAGGATAAGATGGTAATATTCCAGTACTACCGAAAGAATCAACCTATCTCCTTAGGGACAAACAATATACTATTATTCCAGGATTTCTCAGCTGAAACAGCGGGGAAAAGAAAAGAGTTATCCCCTATTTGTACGAAACTTATTAAAGCAGGTTACTGTGCCACCATAATTTACCGAGCTAAATTAAAGGTTACTCTTAATGACGAAGTTCATTTGTTTGAATCTGCAGAAAAAGCAGAGAAATTTGTAGAAGAGCTAGGAAAGAATGATAATTGGTGAAAAATCAGCATATTTTTTGAGTTTACAGATTACAGTTTGATACGCGATGCAAGGTGTAAGCTCTATTAGGGGGTTATGCAGGGCCCCCGGGGGAATGCCTGCATTAGGAGGGTATATAGCTTCAAGAATTTTTTTTTTTCTTCTCCTTGTGTTTTGTTTTTTGGGTGGCTGAGAGATGGTCAGGGCAGATAAATGTAAAATAACCTCCTGGAATATTGGAGGTCTCACCTCCCCTATTAAACGAAAATCAGTTCTGGCTCACCTACAAAAAATTGGCACTGATATAGCTATGCTACAAGAAACCCACTTAAATTTGCAGGAAGTACTAAAATTAAAGTTCTCATGGGTAAAGGAAGTGTTTGCTTCCACGGGTACAAAAAGGAAGCGAGGCGTGGCAATCTTGTTAGGGAAAAGAATTAATTATGAAACTTTGCACAGTATTTCAGACCCGGAAGGGAGATATATAATTTTAAAATTAAAGATAGAAGGAATCCTGTATACACTTTGTAACCTATATGCTCCCAATGTATTCGATCCAATATTCTGGGACAATCTGCAATCAAAAATAATTTCTGAATCAACAGGATACCTAATTCTAGGCGGGGATTATAACATGGCCCCACACCAACCCCTGGATAGACTTAGACAGAAGTCTACAGTGGGGAAGAATAAGCGAGATAGCCTGGAAACTAAAATGTTCAAGAAAATCTCTCAAAATTTGTTAGTCAGGGATATATGGAGACTCCAGAATCCAGATCTAAGAGATTTTACCTGTTTGTCTCGAGCTCACAAAACTCTATCTAGAATAGATTTATTCCTTATAGATGAAAGGATATGCAAAATGAAAATTATAGCCAAAATACTTCCCATCTGTATATCAGATCATAGCCCTATCACAATAGAAATTCAATACAATGACTTCAGACTAAGATCCTCTCGCTTCTTCTTCCCCACATGGCTGACAAATGATTTAAAATTTAAAAACTGGTTAAAAAGCAAATATGAAGAATATGCTGAATTTAATAAGACTTATGTTGACCGACCAGATATTTTCTGGGAGGCTGCAAAGGCAGTCCTTAGGGGGGAAATGATTTCATATATTGCTAACAGAAATAAAACACTAAGAATCAGAGAAACAGAAGTGACAAAAGCTGTAACTAACTCATATAATCGCTATTTGCTTGATAACTCCCCGGGAAATTGGATCAGATATATTGGAGCAAAAAAATGAAAGAGACTAATTTCTAACCTATAGAGAGACTCAAAAGGAGCTTAAACTTCAGGCAAGACTTTATCGCTATGGCAATAAGGCTGGAAAGTTATTGGCCAATTTGATGAAAAGAGAAAAAAGATCTCCATTAATAGATAAGCTTCTGCATAAGAAGAAAATTCACACAAATGTAGATGACATCTCTAACATTTTCTCAGAATACTTCACAGAGATCTACTCTCTAAGAGATTCAGATAAAGCTAAATCAGATGAATTCTGGAGCAAAATTACCCACCCTGTACTTGACGGTGAAAAAATGTTAATGGTTAACTCCCCAATTTCTCAGGAAGAAATTCTAAAGACTATTCAGGATCTTCCATCAAACAAGGTTCCCGGTCCGGATGCATTACCAAATGAATTTTATAAAATTCTTGCACCATTCGTTGTTTCACCGTTAAGTAAACTTTTTAACCACATGTTTATCAATGGAAAGGTAGTCTCGACTCAATTCTGTGCATCTCACACCACTTTGATTCTTAAACCCGGGAAGGATCCGACAAAAAAGGAATCTTACAGGCCTATAGCACTATTAAATTCTGATTACAAGATCCTGACCTCTATTTTAGCCAAGAGACTGCAACTGGTACTCCCGGAAATAATACACAAAGACCAAGCAGGATTTTTGCAGAAACGAAATTTAACAGCAAAGATTAGGGAAGTATTAGTCACTATAGACTATTTTAAATCTACTGAGTTAGCGGGGCAGAGGAGAGAGGGGGACTCCCCAGATCTAGCAATTGTTTCAATTGATGCAGAAAAAGCATTTGATTCAATCCATCAGGATCACCTGCTCTCGTCTCTCCACAAGTTCGGCTTCAGTGGCCACTTCCCTAAATTTGTGGAGAACCTATATAAAAAATCATTCACCAGGTTAATTGTCAATAATACATTATCTTCTGAAATACTATTGGAAAGGGGAACACGCCAGGGATGCCCCCTCTCTCCTCTCCTCTTCAATATTTCAATTGAACCGCTGGCAATAGCGATAAGAACGCAAATAGAAGGAATCAGAATAGGTAGAGCAGAGCTTAAAATTGCGTTATACGCAGATGACATCCTGCTATATATCTCTAATACGCAAAATAATATACCTATACTTGTTTCAATTATAGAACAATTCGGATCCTTCTCGGGTTATAGGATCAATGCGTTAAAATCTGAATTATTATGGATTAGAAAAAACCCAGACTCCTTGATAGAAATTCCTTTCAGAGTCTCAGAATCATTTAGATATTTGGGGATAATGATCACCTCTGACTTAGATAAATGCTATGATCTTAATGTAAAACCAGTACTGAGAGAGATTGAGGCGAGTTTGAAATTATGGCAAAATTTCCCATTCTCGATCTCAGGTCGTATTGCCGCATTTAAAATGATCTTGCTTCCAAAGTTATTATTTATTTTACAGAATACTCCAATAATTCTTAAAAGGAAGGATATCGAAAAAATTAATAGTATGATGAGAATTTTTATATGGCAGAATAAAAAAACAAGAATTTCGTTAATGAAACTTTCACTTCCCAGGAAGTACGGTGGACTTGCACTGCCGGATATACAATTCTACAACCTGGCCTCACTGGCCCGAATAGTCGTAGATTGAATTCTAAATAAAGATTATGTAACAAACAATGAACTTGAAAAAAATGTAAGTCTACCATACCTTCCTACAGCTTTAATACACTGCAATCCTAAGAGAGTCCCCCAGGAAATTAAAATATTCAAAACATTAATATATCCACTACAGGCATGGAGGAAGATATGTAGGTTATTATCCATCAATTATATGCCAATTAAAGGGAACCCTAAATTCCAAGCGGGACTACAATCGGCACCTTTCCAAAAATGGCATACATTAGGTTTGAATAATGTCTCTCAGATGATAGACTGGAATGGCCATTGTATTAAAACATTTGAGAGTTTAAAAAGAGAATTCAGCCTTAGCAATAAAGAATTTTTTGCATACTTACAAATTAGACACTTCATAACAAAGATGATAAATGAATCTGGTTGGAACTGGTCCTGGGGAAAGTTGGAGAATTGGCTGGTGTTAGCTAAGAATGGGTTTATGTCAATCTCACCATGCTATCAATTATTAATATCTAACAAAGGGGAGATGAATTTAGGAAATTTAACAGTTGCATGGGATTCTATGATAACTCAACATCCTCCTATGGGAAGCAACGAAAGACCTCCGGAAGCATAATAAAATAGTTAATATGATTATTCTAGCGGCAAGATATTTAATTTTCAAAAAATGGAAAGGAAGGGCAAGCCCCAGTATAAATGAGCTTAAAAATTGCCTAAAAATACAATATATGATAGAGCAAAGAGACACCAACATAGAAGAAGAGAATGACATTGAAGGTTTCTTTAAAAAATGGACAACTTTCATTAAAATATTTCCATTGAATGAAAGAGAACATTTGATATACCCATTTAGGAACTCAGAACTGGTACACCTGGGACTATGGTAGTCTCCCTTGCTCATCTCTCGCCCCCCTCCTTTTCTCGTGTTTTTTTTTTTTTTCCTCTCTCCTCTGTTGATGGTTACATGTTGTGGTTGATGTTACTACGCCTAATGCTGTTGGGTTGTTTAGGTCCTCCCTCCCTTAGTGGATTAGGTATGGTAGGCTGGCTGATTCTTATATGAATAATTGATTTAAGACGGAAAGGGAAGTAAAGGGTAAAATTTAACTATTGTTTTGGCTGTTAATTTATAGCATGACAGAATGATGTAAATCATGGTATAAGTTGCATCTGAAAGTTTAATTTACATTAATATTTTGTGAAAAAGAATAAGCACTATATCATTATGCTTTACCTGTTTGATATTAATATCTTGAAGCTAGGGAAAAAATAGAAAAAATGAGGTTGAGACTACTTTTTTCTTTCTACTTTGTTTCTGTGATGCAACAGAAATAATAATATGTTTGTCATGATGTGTATATTGTTAATATTTTTCTCTGGTATTTATGCATTTTTGTTGATGTATTACATCCATGTTGTATTGTGATCTCAACCTCAATAAAAAAAAAACAAACCTCATAATACTGATGAAATTTTTAATGACCGACAACATACTGATATATCCTCCTCTGATGAGGATCTCTCTGGTTCAGAGGATCCTACTTCAGACATTGACACTGATAAATCATCTTATCTTTTTAAGATTGAGTATATTTGTTCTTTGTTAAAAGAAGTGTTAATAACTTTGGATATTGAGGAGTCTGGTCCTCTTGATAATAAATCCAGTAAACGTTTAAATTCTGTCTATAAACCTCCTGTGACTACTTCTGAGGTTTTTCCTGTTCCTGATGCCATTTCTGATGTGATTGCTAAGGAATGGTCTAAGCCTGGTACTTCTTTTGTTCCTTCTTAAAGGTTTAAAAAGTTGTATCCTTTGCCAGTGGCTAGATTAGAGTTTTGGGAAAAAGTCCCTAAGGTTGATGGGGCTATTTCTACTCTTGCTAAATGTACTACTATTCCTATGGAAGATAGTACCTCTTTTATGGATCCTTTAGATAGGACAATTGAATCTTATCTAAGGAAAGCTTATTTGAATTCTGGCTATATGCTCAGACCTGCCATTTCTATGACTGATATTGCGGCTGCATCTACATTTTGGTTGGATAGCTTAGCACAACGGGAAAAAAACTCTGATTTGCATAGCATTGATCGTTTGCTTCAACATGCTAATTATTTTATCTGTGATGCTATTTTTTCTATCATCAAGATAAATGTTAAATCTATGTCATTAGCTATTTTAGTTAGAAGAGCTTTATGGCTCATCATGGAATGCTGACATGGTATCTAAATCTAGGTTACTATCTCTTTCATTCCATGGTAATAATTTGTTTGGTTCCCAGTTGGATTCAATTATTTCCACTATTACTGGGGGGAAGGGAGTTTTTTTGCCTCAAGATAAAAATTCTAAAGGAAAATCTAGAGCTTCTAATCGGTTTTGTTCCTTTCGACAGAATAGAGAACAGAAAACCACTCCTTCCCCAAGCCTTACAAGAAACCAAAGCCAGCCCCCAAGACTGCATGAAGGTGCGGCCCTCGATACAGTTTTACTGGTGGGGGGCAGATTGAAATTATTTCAAGATGTTTTGGCAGGTTCCATTCAGAATCATTGGATTCAGAATAATGTCTCCCAGGGGTATCGAATAGGTTTCAGAATAAGACCTCCTGTGAGAAGATTTTTTTCTCTCTCACGTTCCAACAAATCCTGTGAATGCTCAGGCTTTTCTTAAATGTGTTTCAGATCTAGAGCTTTCAGGAGTGATTGTACCAGTTCCAATTCTGGAACAGGATCTGGGTTTTTATTCAAATCTATTCTTTGTCCCGAAGAAGGAAAATCCTTTCAGACCAGTTCTGGATCTGAAGTTTTTGAATCATTTTGTAAGAGTCCCAACTTTCAAGATGGTGACTATAAAGACTATTCTGCCTTTTGTTCAGCAAGGTCATTATATGTATTTAATAGACTTACAGGATGCGTATCTTCATATTTTGATTCATCCAGACCACTATAGGTTTCTGAGATTCTCTTTTCTAGACAAGCATTACCAGTTTGTTGCTCTTCCATTTGGCCTAGCAACAGCTCCAAGAATTTTTTCGAAGGTTCTCGGTGCCCTTCTATCTGTAATCAGAAAGCAGGGTATTGCAGTGTTTCCTTATTTGGACGATATATTGGTACTGGCTCAATCTTTTCATTTAGCAGAATCTCACACAAATCAACTTGTGTTGTTTCTTCGAAGACATGGTTGGAGGATCAATTTACTAAAGCGTTCCTTGATTCCTGTCAGGATATCACTTTCCTGCATTTTCTTCCATCTATGCTCTTCCTTTAAATTCCAATTTGCACTTCACTCAGATCCCTATAAAACTCCCATCAGCCCTCACTACTTTGCTTGGTATTGAAGTGGTAATGAACTTCTAAGCTCTGTGAATTATATGTCAAACCTCTTGATATTGGATCTCCTTTCACCACCTGGATTCGCTGTGTCTCCAGATTATTCTCACCACCTAAGCTCCGGTATCTAGTGCCTACAGACATTTACTTTTATCTGCCTTTCTTCTGGATCTCGCCTTCTCAGCTAACCGGATCTCTTTCCAGCCTCAGTCTGTCAACGGATCAATCCGCGGTGACGTCACACGCCAGCTTCATGGAACTACCCGGCTCAGCTACCTGCTTGCACTGCTGCTCCCCATCTACCGGAGGTTCACTCCGTGTTAACGGCTCCAAGTGACTGCCTGTAAATTAAGGTATCTCTCCTTTGCTTTAAAGAAACGTGCTAAACGTAGTCCAAGTTACGCTCCCATTCCTATAAGTTAAACTCTGTGCCTCTGTTTCTAGTAATCACTTATTTGCCTAAGCCTGCAAAATATATCTTTTACTTCTGTACACACCATATTGTGATTATATAAGTGCGCTGAGGGTTATTTAGACTTTAAGGGCTCTGCTGCAGTTTTCACTGTTTTAAAACTCATGTGGCAGCAAAATTAGAGTTCTCATGTCTATAACCACACATTAAACTGCTGAGTAGTTCTATGAGGTCTGCAAACTACCCTCTATGTAGTTCATTTGCTTACCTCCCACTGCTCAGCAACAACAACACCTTTTATATATCTCAGCAACTGTGGTTCTAACTTTTAGTATCATTCTTATCTTCCTAGAAATTTCTAACTTGCCTGACAATTCCTCAGACAAGGGTCACCGTTTTAGGTTTCCAGATAGATTCAGTGTCCATGACTTTGTCTTTAACAGACAAGAGACGAATGAAATTGGTTTCTAATCCCAAGAATACTCTTGAAAGATCTCTACATTCTTTGGATGTTGTAAGAGCTTTGAAATATTATGTCGAAGCTAGTAAAGATTTCAGGAAGACTTCTAGTCTGTTGTTTTTTTTCTGGCCCTAGGAAAGGTCAGAAAGCCTCTGCCATTTCTTTGGCATCTTGGTTAAAGCTTTTAATTCACAAGGCTTATGTAGAGGTGGGACAGTCTCCGCCTCAGAGAATTACAGCTCATTCTACTAGATCAGTCGCCACCCTTTGGGCTTTTAAGAATGAAGCTTCGGTTGATCAGATTTGCAAAGCAGCAACTTGGTCTTCTTTGCATACATTTATTTGCTTCTTCTGAAGCAGTCTTTGGTAGAAAAGTTCTTCAGGCAGCTGTTTCAGTTTATTTCTTCTGCTTATGATTTAAGTTTTTTTCTTGAAATGTATGTGACATTTTTTAAGAAAGACTTATTTGTTTGTGGATTTAATTTTTTCAGTTATGTTTTTATTTTATCCCTACCTTTCTAGTGACTCTTCTGTGGTCTCTCACATCTTGGGTATTTCTATCCCATACATCACTAGCTCATGGACTCTTGCCAATATGAAAGAAATGAATTTATCAGGTAAGTTCTTACATAAATTATGGGGTTTTTTTACCAGCTTTTGGTCTTGCGCTGAAGAAGATATGGATGTATGCACTGGTCAGCTTAAAGGGATAGGAAAGTCAAAACTAAACTTGTCTGATTCATATAGAGCATGTAATTTTAAGACACTTTTTAATTAATTTCTATTTTCAAATGTGCTTCATTCTCTTAGTATACCTTGTTGAAAATAAATATGCACATATCATACACCAGTGGGAGCTGCTGCTGATTGGTGCCTGCACAAATTTGTCTCTTGTGATTGGCTTACTAGATGTGTTCAGCTAGCTGCCAGTAGTACAATGCTGTTCCTTCAGCAATGAAAAACAAGATAATTTAGCAAATGTGATAATAGAAATAAATTTGAAAGCTGTTTAAATTTTTTTGTTCTATCTGAATCCTAAAAGATTTCTT
The DNA here is from genome assembly GCF_027579735.1 of Bombina bombina. NCBI lineage: Eukaryota > Metazoa > Chordata > Amphibia > Anura > Bombinatoridae > Bombina > Bombina bombina. The sequence goes on along the minus strand of NC_069501.1, from coordinate 1,227,858,236 downwards.
TTTATGTTTAATAACCCTTTAATCTACTCCCCCCCCCCCTATTTTTGCTGTACTCAACAATACACTTTGGTTTTTGGATTTGGCACTGTAGTTTCATTGTGCATTGTAGACAGCATGTACACGCCTTTTTTTTTTTGTCAGTCTTCCGAAGGGCCAGCACTTGATCTTGGCATAAAGCTGATCTTGTGCCTCCACGTTTGCCATATGTCAGCTTCTGGGGGAACCTATACAATTTTTACGCACTGTGCCACAGGCTAGGGTTTCAAAATAAAATACAATTTTAAACATAGTAATGGCATAGTAGTTGTCCAGCCATAGATTTGTAGCCTTTGTGCAGCAAGGGTAGGAGGAAATCACACACAATTTTTCCGTTTGTGCCAATTAAATCTGGGCAGCCAGGTGGATCAAGGTGGCTATCTTTTCCTTCATAAATGCGAAATGCCCAAGTATAACCTGTACTGGATTCCCACAATTTATAAAAATATAGTGTGACTGCTTGGATTGAATATATTGCTTGAAAAGCATGAGGGATACACCTATACAGATGTTATTTCACTGTTTTTTTCTAAAAAAAAATTCAGGCAGGTGTTTTATCTTGTATAGCCTGTCATGCAAGGGGTCATTTCTAGGGGGGCACTGGGCATTATCATTAAAATGAAAAAAAAAAAAAAAAAACGCAGCAGCTGTTCATATCTATCCTTCTTCATAATACCTGGGAAAAGAGGGGTGGCCAGGATGAGTTTCTAGTTCCAGTAGGAACGTATGCTGGGCTTTTTCACTATGCCTATTAACAATGTCAGTGCCCAAAACTTTTTAATTTCTCATAGGTCAGTGGGGTGGCAGATATTTTTTCAAGTGCGGCGCAAACAGTTTTGCACTAGCGCAAAGCAGGAATGTAAAGCTTAGGAGCCGGCCCAAAAAAGGAACAGTACACACACAAAAAAATTATCATTACAGAAAAAAACTAACATTACACACACAGAAAACCCTACCATTACTGAAAAATAAAAAACCTAACATTACAGAAAATAAATTACCACACAAAAAAAAATCATATTCAAATACCCCTTAAAAAACCAACCCTATTCTAAAAATAAACTACCAATAGCCCTTGAAAGGGTTTTTTTTGTAGGGCTTTGCCCTTTTTGTAAAAAATAACCCATTAACTCCTCTAACATTACAACCCCTTAAAATAAAAAACTAACTGAAAAAAAACTAAATTACCCATTGCCCTTAAAAGGGCATTTACATATTATGCTGAACAAAACTAAATTACCCATTGCCCTTAAAAGGGCATTTATATATTATGCTGAACAAAACTAAATTACCCATTGCCCTTTAAAGGGCATTTACCTATTTTGCTGCCCAAAAAAATAAAAACCCTAGTCTAAAGTTTAAAAAAACACCCCCCCCAAAAAAAAACAACTAACACTCGCCCTAAAGTTGATACTCCTCAATGATGATTGGCAGCTCTCCATCTTCATCCTGGCAAAGGTTCATCTTCTAACTTCATCCCGGCGAAGGTGGTGGTCCTCTTCAGGCTTTTAACATGGAGGTCCTCTTCATGTGGTCTACAGCCGCACACTGAATAGTGAATGTGAAGTACCCTTTTTATATAGGGGTACCATTGCATTCCTATTGGCTGATTTGAATCTTCAAATTCAGATCAGCCAATAGAATGAAAGCTTTTTCCATTCATTCTATTGGCTGATTTAAATTTGAAGATTCACTTTAAGGAATTACTTTTATATATGTGGACAGGGTTTAATTTATCTCTTCACATTTATATACTGAGGGGCAATAGTGTCTGGGCACTTACTGCTTAAAAGGGGTTATTTGTAAAAAGGTTCTCCTTATTAAAGGCTTTATGGTCTGAGAAGCTCTTAAGGGGTTAAGTCTGTGTTTTGATCTTTTCCTGAGACTGGGTTGGAAACAGTACACGGTCACAGGTTTTTTATGCCCTTGTGATATTATTGTACACATAGAGCGGTGATTTATACAGACATGCCGGTATTTTTATAAGAGACTGTATCGCCACTTATTCGCTCTTTTCTATCTCAGGCCGTTTATGTTTTTCAGGGTTTTCCCCTTCCTCGGCTACACTCCGTGTACATTTGGTGTGTTTGTGTAGTTGGTGTCTGCACTATACATATTTATACTCTTACTGTAGTATGCACTTTCTCTTTTCAATCATGTGCCGTTGTTGGCAGATGCATTAGCGCCACTCAGTTAGCAGGGTTTGCTGAGTATATGAAGGAGGGAACCTTTTTGTGACGTATCGGCGTTTCCTTCATCAGAGCCGTTACTATACACAGCCTTCATATGCTCCTCTTATTTTAAAGGGAAAGTCTAGTCCAAAATAAACTTTCATTATTCAGATAGAGAATGTAATTTTAAACAATTTTCCAATCTACTTTTATCACCGATTATGCGTTGTTCTCTTGGTATTCTTAGTTGAAAGCTAAACATAGGAGGTTTATATGCAAATTTCTAAGCCCTTGAAGACCACCTCTTCTCTCTGGGTATTTTGATAGTTTTTCACCACTAGAGGGTGTTAGTTCATGTGTGTCATATAGATAACACTGTGCTCACGCACATGGAGTTCAGGTGAGCCAGCTCTGATTGGCTAAAATGGATGCCTGTCAAAAGAACTGAAATAAGGGGGCAGTTTGCAGAGGCTTAGATACAAGGTAATCATAGAGGTAAAAAGTATATTTATATAACTGTGTTAATTATGCAAAACTAGGGAATGGGTAATAAAGGGATTATCTATCTTTTTAAACAATAACAATTCTGGTGTAGACTGTCCCTTTAACTGCGGCACCTCCGTTCAGAGTTGGTGAGATCTGCAGGCTGCAGAGAGGTATATGAAGTTTTTCTCATATTGGTGCCTCTATTAAACCCCGTACGCATAAAATTAAGGGGAGGGTTTTTTTGACCCATATCGAAGCCTATAGCTCCTAGCTGGTTTGGAGGTGGTTTGAAGTGGTGTTATCGTGAGGTGAAGGGGCGGAGCTTAACTAGACAGAGCGCGAATTTGAAGCTAACGGTAATGGCAGTGCTTCAAGAAATGTTAAGCTTAGTTCAGGATTTAGCTAAATCGAAGGGACTTGGGTGGTTATAGCAGAAGCTGTGTGATAATGTTGGGAGCGTATCTGGAGCTGTTACTGTGGTACAGAGGGGACAGGAGGAAGGTGAAATTATAAAAAAAAAACGTGAGGCGTTCTCGGCCACCTGAGAGGCTGAGCCTGTCACTTGGCAGCGGTCAGGACCAGAGGAGAAGGAGAAAACGGCTGTCTTGCAGCCCTGGGGCATCACTTTGTTGAGGAGATACGGCGTCTCAGCAGGTGGTGGCCTGTGGGGAAATGGTGAGAGCAGAGGGTAAAGGAAGAGGAAAAAGAGCTGGTGAGACTATGAGGGGAAGATGTCACCATTTAGCATCAGGCAAGAGCAAAAAAACGCTGAGTGTTCACAGCACACCTTCAGGAGCTGATACGGCAGCAGGTAAGGGCCTCTGCACAAGGTTTATTTTGGACATGCAGGGAGCAGATGCACAGTTGGCTCTTTTAAGACAGAACATGGAATTAGTTGCAGGAACTGAGAAACACTTTCAAGGTTTGAATGTGGGTTCATGTGTTGCGGGAGAAAAACGGTTGGAGGAGGTTACATTGGGAGTACAGGGTAGAGAATTTAGAGGGGAAGAAGGAGCTGAGGCAAGTTTAAGGGTTTTAGAAGGTAATGCGAGTCGGGTATTGCATGAAAGCAATATAGTTAGTAAAATAGTTATTTCTGGGAAGAGGAAGTGTAAGTCTAAGAATTTGGAAGTTAGTCAAGTGGAAAGTGCAAAGGGCAGGTTGTAGGTACGCAGCAGAAAAGGTTAGAGTTAGGTGAGGTTAGGGACTTTGAGGGGTTTGTGTCTGCTTTATATCCTTTAGATTTGTCCTTGATGGAGAGCAAGCATTCAGCTGGGAGATTAACAGCACAGGAGGCTTCAACAGATCTGGACCTGGTCGCTGACTTTTGGGTCAATGAAACCTATATTGATTTTGAAGGCGAGGAAGCGGAGGAGGTACCACAAGCAGGACCTAGTACGGCGAACCAGGTAGGAGACCTGGCTGCTTTAACGCAAGTATTACACTCTGTTACCTAGGGGTGAAAATGGGGGGAGGAGAGTTAAGTAAGGGAGGGAATAGTTTACATTGGAGTTATAGGGTAGTCGGGAGCTCAGTTAATAGCGCCAGGGTTTTTTCTTCCTCTCAACCTCAGGAACTTTCCATAGATCAGAGGAGGCATGATCAGCCTAGTAGTCACAGGAGGAGGAGTTCACGGCAGAGGGTTAGATCCCATTCACCTTTATCGTCACGCAGGCAAGGGATTTACCGGAGTCTCCCATCTGGGGAAGACTCGAGCATTACAAATCTTATCAGAAAAAACATAGGAGTTGTATCTCACTAGGTAGGAGGAGAGGAGTGGAAGATGGAAGAACCAGAAAAAGAATGCCTGAAGAATTGAACAAGAGATCTGTGGCATGTGGTACTGATGTTTCTCTGGTGGCGAATAGGGGTCCTAGAACAGCACAAGGACCTGCAGGTGAGATGTCTGCTTGTTCTAGCGTGTCTGGTACGAATGTGGATGCAATTGGAAACGAGGTGTTACAAAATTTAAGAGATCTGGTAGCAAAGTTGGAAGGGAAAGTAGGGCATCTATTTCTGGTTCGGTGGGCCTTTCAGGCCCATCAGTAGCTGGGGTTTGGTTGGCTGCGGAAGCAGTTGGGTCTGGAAATGCGGCTAGTACGGCCATTTCGGAGGTAACAGCAGTATCCTCAGTTGGGGGCTTTAAGGTATCTGAGCAAGCTTTGCGGAGACCTTGTGTTCACTGGGTCCTTTAGGGATCGATTTGGGTAAACACATTAAGGAAAAAATTTGGAAAGATGAATTTGTGGAAATATTTTCTCTATTAGTTGAGCAATTTGTGGATCTAAAGGAGGATAGTAAAGGTGACTTAGGTAAAAAAGAGGAGGATGAAATAAAGAAGAGATACCGTAAATTACCAAAAACGCTTGTTAATTGGTCTAGGGCCTTTTGTATATTGGCTAGTGTGATCTGTGAAAAATATCCCGAGATGTGCTTGTCTTTATTTTTTTACTTTGATAAAATTGCAGGGGCTTGTAGAACATTCAGTGTTTTAGCATGGTGGAGATATGATGAACAGTTTAGGCAAAGAATGGGGGTAAGACCCGAGTTGAGATGGGACGATAGAGAAATGGGGGTCTGGTTAGAATTAATGACACCATTGAGGTCAAATCAGTCCTTTTGTGGGTCTGGAATGGGTGCAACTGGAGGTTCAGCTAGTGGGGCAACAGCTGTTGCCTTTGCAAAAAGGTTTGTGCTTTCCATTCAATGAAAGCTCCTGTAGATTTGGTACATTGTGCAAATATAAACATGAATGTTCATTCTGCGGAGGTCCTCACTCTGGACAAAGATGTTTCAAGAAGCAAAGGATCGGTGGTAAAGGGGAGCCCTCTGTTGCGGGCTCGGACTCCAGTGAAAATAGAAAGGATGGTCCCCTGGTTAAAGCTATACACTAAAAAGAAGGGTCATGCTGAAGATGCTGAACTTTTGCTTACAGGCTTCAGTTCTTGGTTCCTGATCCCTTTTGCTGGGCATGTTAATTTGTGTATTCCAGGTAATCTCAAGTCAGCTTTGGAATTTCCAGAGGTGGTTAAGGCAAAACTTGAAAAATAAGTGTTTTTGGGTAGGATGGCTGGCCCCTTTTCTTCTCCTCCTTTGCCTAATCTTTGCATTTCTCCTTTGGGTGTTGTACCAACGAAGGTACCAGGTCAGTTTAGGATGATACACCATCTGTCTTTTCCTAAAGGTTCATCTGTTAATGATGGCATCAATTCTGATTTTGTGGCTTTTAGATATGCGTCTTTTGACAAAGCGGTAGCTCTAGTTAGAAAAGCAGGCTGTGGAGCTCTTTTGGCAAAGGTGGACGTTGAAGCAGCTTTCAGATTATTGCCAGTCCATCCTACATCTCATTATCTTTTGGGCTGCCATTTTCTAGGATCCTACTTTGTGGTAGACATGTGCGTTTTGTTTCATTCCGAATTTAAATTCGGACAAATTTGTCAAATTCGGAGATTTGGATCGATTCGAATTTCCGAATTACTGTAGCACCGAATCTGACGAATAAATCCAAATTAGTTCGGATTTATTCGTAACATTCGGATGGCCATGGACTAATCACAATTACACTAGTATTGTACTGTATATTAGGTTATATCACTCTGCTATGGGTTACACCTAATATTACAGTACATAATACTAGTCTAATACACAGCATATCCCACCTAACACATACCGAACTTCCGAATTTACAAATAGAATCCGAACCGAATACATCCGAATTTATTCGAATCTGAATGAATCCAAACGAATCCGAAACGAATGCATTCGAATGTATCCAAATTCGAATCGATCAGAAAACGAAATTCGAAAACATCCGAATCGATCCAAAACAAATTTTTTCGCCGCCCACAAGTCTACTTTTTGGATTTGTGTTTGCCCATGGGCTGCTCGATTTCATGTTACTATTTCGAAAAATTCAGTAGTTTCATTAAATGGGTGGTGAAATCTTGGTCTGGGGAGTTTTCTGTTATCTATTATTTGGATGATTTTTTGTTTGTGGGTCCGGCTGATTCTGAGATTTGTGGTAATTTATTGAACTGTTTCATGGAGATTGCGGAGGAATTTGGTATTCCTGCAGCTGAGGAAAAAACGGAAGGGCCTATAACTGAATTAAAATGTTTGGGTATTCATATTGATTCTGTAGCTATGGAATGTAGTATCCCTGAGGATAAGTTATTGGTTTTAAAATGCTCTGTTTCCTTAGCCATAGAGAAAAAGAAATTATCTTTGAAGGAATTACAGTCTTTGGTTGGTAAATTGAACTTTGTTTGTCGTGTGATCCCGGTAGGGAGGGTTTTCTCTAGGAGATTATCTCTTGCTATGTCAGATGTTAAGTTGCCTCATTTTCAAATCCGGTTGTCTGCAGATCTAAAAGCGGATCTGAGAATTTGGTTGATTTTCCTAAATGACTACAATGGTAGATCTTTGGTTCCAGAGGCTCCTATTTCTGATGAGGATTTACATCTATTTACAGATGCATCAGGTTCTATTGGTTTTGATGCATTCCTGAAGGTAGATGGTGTGTTGACGTTTGGCCTCAGGATTGGTTTGATGTTGGCCTTACAAAAAAATATTTTTTCTTGGAATTGTTCCCACTGGTGGTAGCAGTTAGAGTATGGAGTGACACGTTACGTAATCGGAGAGTCATCTTTCACTCGGATAATATGGGTGGGGTCTTGGCGTTGAATCGTCTAACGGTCAATTTGGTTCCTGTTATCAATTTGCTGAGAGTGTTTGTTCTTGAATGCTTGAGAAATAATGGGGTTTTCAGGGCGGTTCACGTGCCTGGTAAAATTAATGAAATTGCTGATGCTTTATCCCATCTGCAGTGGGATCGTTTCCGGAAACTGGCCCCGGATGCGGAAGTGAGAGTAATGCCTTGTCCGGAAGATTTGTGGCAGCTGAGCGTCTTAGATTCTTAACTTTGGCATGTGGAGCTTTAGCTCCTAAAACTCTGAAATCTTATTCTTCAGTTTGGGTTCAATGGTTCGACAGGGTTGGTAAATGTGGTTCTCAAAACGGAACATTTGGTAGGCTGGATTGTTTGTTGTTGTGGATGGAGGAATAGGGTAAGATTGATTGGCTGCTCTGGCTTTTCTTTTTCAATTATTGGGTTGGCAGGATTTGACAAAAGATTTATTGGTTAGAATGATGGCCAAGGGCTTTTGTAGGAATAGAATAGTTAAGGACAAAAGAAGGCCTTTAGTTTTCTCTTTACTTCTGAGAATAGTTTCTTCTCTGTCAGATATATGCGTGTCCCATTTCGAATATGTTTTGTTTACAGTTGCCTTTGTATTGGCGTTTTTTGGTGCTTTTCGAATTTCTGAATTGGTTTGGGCTAATAGAAAGCATATGGGTGGGCTCCAGGCATCCCATATTGTTTTAAATCGGTCGGAAGTTCTTATATGGTTGCCTAAGTCTAAGACTGATCAAGAAGGGTTTGGGAGATGGATTAGTTTTTTTAAAATTGGGGGTTTATGTTGCCCGGTTTAAGCTGTTGAGGAATTTAGGTCATTGATTAACTTTCTTTTAGATGACCCCTTTTTCCGTCATGAGGACGGTTCCCCCTTGTCTAAATATCAATTTGAGGCTGTTTTAAGAAATCATTAAGATTGTTGGGTGTGAATGAGAATACGTTTGGTTACCATTCCTTTAGGATTGGGGCTGCAACGGAGGATCATGATTTAGGTTTAAGTGATGAGGTGGTCAAAAATATTGGGAGGTGGAAATAGGGTTGTTTTAAGTTATACGTATGTCCTAATCTGAAATTGTAATCTGTATTCTGTCTTAACAGGCGCAGTCCATTGTTGGACACTCATATGTGTATTGGGCTCATAAAGATGCAGCTGTTAAAGAGGCGGGAGTTCAGTTGGGGCTGCCTGTTAACAAAGTTATGATAAAATGGTTTGGGGTCCGGGGTTTAAGATGGGGTCAGATTTTGGGACAAGTTGTTGATAGGGCTCGGTTGTTCAGGCTGCCGGATCTATTAATAATTCATGCTGGAGGCAATGATCTGGGTTTCATGTCCCAAAAGGAATTGTTTGATAATATTCGGTGGGATATTGGAAGATTAAAGGAGTTATTTCCACGGTTAATGATTATTTGGCCTGAAATAGAAACAAGATTGGTTTGGAGATCTGCTTGGGATATCAAAAAATTTGAGGTTTCCAGACGGAAAGTAAATAGAATGATCGGTAGTTTTGTTAGAAAGATAGGTGGATTCAAAATTCGGCATTTGGAGTTTGAGGGTGAATCGGAGAAATGTTTTTTCCTGAAAGATGGTGTTCACCTAAATGTAGTTGGTCTTTTATCTGTTTAATTTTAACTTAAAGGAAGGGGTGTTAAAGGCCTTAGCCCGGTTGGGTGGCGCACGTCCTTAGGTCGTGCTGTGACAGGGTGCTAGCCTCGGTTTGGCATTATTTGAGGGAATAAATGGTACCTCCCTGGGTTGGGGAGAGTTTATGCCTGGTTTAGAGCCAGTGGAAGGCAGGTGAGGTTATGGGGGAGGCTAGCTCTAAGATAAGTTATTGGCTTATGGTCATTTATATTTTATAAATTGTTAATAAATTTGGGCTGCAGCCTTTTTACACCCCAGTTTTTGTCTCCTTGTTTTATTTATCATTATTATATATATATGTGCTGAGTGTAAGGGTCATTGGAAATGGCAATCAATTTCTCGCCACGAGCTGTGAGGTGTGTACGCACTTTTGATTGACTCTGTAATGGAGTTTTCTCAGTGCAATAATTGTCTGATTCTCTTTGATCAACTTAGCCTAGCCCTTCATATAAGATTAGCAGGGCGTTTATTAAGCAGTGTGTTTATTAAGTTATTTATATCTGTTCCTGCCAAGTCTCTTAATTATCATTGAGACTTTATTTTTCCACTCTATGTGCTGTATTTGAGGAATAAAGTGTTATCACTGTAATGTGACTAGGTGGTGCTCTGTCCGCCCACACTAGAGTGCAGGGAAAAATTAGCTGCCCTTCGGTCGCTCTGACTTAGCGATCTTTAAAGTGGATATTGACTTAAATATTTGGAGACTACATGGAGATGGGGGCTGAGAACTATTAAACATCAGTTTGTCCTCATTTATATTTAACACCCTTTATGTAATACAATATTACAATATGGTTTGAGGGAATATACAATGCTCTTTTGTTTTGTCAGGATTTGCCTCTGAACTTTCATGGTATTTGCCGCCATCTGGTGGCAAGTTCATGTAAATGCTCAATCACATTTAAAATATTTTATGTGTATTTATTTTACATTAAATCTTTCATATTAGGAGATTTTCTCACCGTGGGTGGCATGCAAGATACTTAGCTATTTAAGTGCCCTCAACGCTATTTTTATTTCATCATAGCATGTATACAAATAACAGATGATGCTTTTTATATGTTATCCTGTATGATACAGGGGCTTCATGTCTTAATCTCCCTCATATTGAGGGCATTTTATTTTGTCCTTATCATATATATATGAAACTATTTTATGTAATACAGATAAAATATTTTAATTTCCCTCATATTGAGGTAATATTTGCTATGTCTGTGACATGTATGATTTCAAGTATCATACTTTGTTGTCTTCGTGTTTTTTGGGACAATAATACATTTATTTCTATGTTTTATTATAGAAATACAATTTTATAATCTCCTTCATATTGAGGTGATGTTAGCTTACGGCTTTCATAGATTTGTTATCCTATGTTGTCTATGGACCTTTTTCTTTTATTGGTCCTGGTCTAGCTGAATCTTTGCCAGGTGGAAAGGGAGCAGGGACAGATTCCTATTATCAAGATTATCTGTAAACCAGGTAAAGAGAGAGAGGGGTCTTCTTAAACTGTGTAAGGGATTTGTCCTCTCTGGGAGTGATTATACCAGTTCTTCTAGCAGAACAGGGTCAGGGATTTTATTCAAATCTTTTTATAGTTCCCAAAGATGAGGGAACTTTTCTAGACTTAAAGTCTCTCAATAATTTTCTCAGGGTCCTGTCCTTCAAAATGGAGACTATTCGTTCTATTCTTCCTCTAGTTTAGGAGGGTCAGTTTATGACCACTATAGACCTAAAGGATGTGTATCTTGATGTACCTATCCACAGGAAAAATTCCAAGTCCCTGAGGTTCGTTTTTTTGGATCATCATTTCCAATTTGTAGCCCTGCCTTTCGGCCTCGCCTCTGCTCCTCGAATCTTTACGAAGGTTCTAGGGGCTCTTTTGGTTGTGGCCAGTTCTCTAGGGATTGCGGTGGCTCCTTACCTGGACTATATCTTGGTCCAGGCACTATCTTTCAGTTAGCAAGATCACATACAGATTCTCTGTTAGCTATTCTCCGCTCTCACAGGTGAAAAATGAATCTACGGAGAAGTTCCTTTGTGCCAAGTACCAGGGTATGTTTTCTGCGAACAATCTTAGACTCGGTATCTATGAATATTTTTTATTTTTTTTGATAGAGGTCAGAAGAGTCAAGCTTCTGGAGGCCTGTCGTTCTCTTCAGTCCTCTGTTCGTCCATCAATAGCTGTATGCATGGAAGTAATTGGTCTCATGGTGGCATCCATGGACATTAAAGGGACACTGTACCCAATATTTTTTCTTTTGTAATTCAGAAAGAGCATGCAATTTTAAGCAACTTTCTAATTTACTCCTATTATTAATTATTCTTCGTTCTCTTGCTATCATTATTTGAAAAAAGGCATCTAAGCTTTTTTTGGTTTCAGTACTCTGGACAGCACTTTTTTATTGGTGGATGGATTTATCCACCAATCAGCAAGGACAACCCAGGCTGTTCACCAAAAATGGGCCAGCATCTAAACTCGCATTCTTGCATTTCAAATAAAGATACCAAGAGAATGAAGAAAATTTGATAAAAGGAGTAAATTAGAAAGTTGCTTAAAATTTCATGCTCAATCTGAATCACGAAAGAAAAATTTTGGGTACAGTGTCCCTTTAATCCATTTGCTCGCTTCTATCTGAGACCTCTACAATTAAGTATGCTCATTCAATGGAATGGAGACCACTCGGCTCTCTCCCAGAGGATAGTTTTAAATTCTCAGACAAGGATGTCTCTGTCTTGGTGGATCTCCCAGGACCATTTGTCTCAGGGCTCTTGTTTTCCTGAGACCTTCTTGGGAGATTGCGACCATGGATGCCAGGCTGTGGAGCAGTTTTGGGGTTCCTAAGAGCTTTGGACTCAGGAGGAGTCTGCCCTCCCTATAAATATCCAAAAATTGAGAGCAATTCTCTACGTTCTATCAGTATGACCTCAACTGAGTTTAATCCATTTTTTCAGATTTCAATCGGACAACATCACTTTGGTGGCGTATATCAACCACCAAGGGCATGTTAGCTATGAAGGAGGTGACTTGCATTCTTCAGTGGGTAGAGTCTCACAATTGTCATCTTTCTGCCATTTATATCCCAGAGGTGGACAATTGGGAAGCGGATTATCTGAGCAGGCAGACGTTTCATTCAGGGGAATGGGCTCTCCATCCAGAAGTTTTCTCGATGTTAACCCTCAAGTGGGGAGTTCCGGAGCTGGATCTGATGGCATCTCGTCTAATCGCAAAGGTTCTAAGATATGGAGCAAGATCAAGAGATCCTCAAGCAGCTCTGGTAGATGCTCTGGCAGTGCCATGGGATTTCAGTCTAATTTATCTGTTTCCTCCGGTTACCCTCCTTCCTCAGGTGATAGCTCCTATCAAACAGGAGCAGGCTTTGGTGTTTCTAATTGCTCCAGCGTGGCCTCGCAGAACTTGGTTTGCTGACCTACTGAGGATGTCATAATTTTCCCAGTGGTAATTTCCTTTGAGGAAGGATCTTCTTCTTCAGGATCCCTTCCTCCAGAGAGGTCTTAGCCTCTCTGAAGCTGACTGCTTGGAGATTGAACACTTAGTCTTGTCCAGACAAGGATTTTCTTTGAAGATTATTGAGACTATGATTCAGGCTCGTAAGCCTGCTGCTCGCAAGATTTATTGTAAGGTATTGCATAGATACCTTCATTGGTGCGGCTCTAGGGGTTTTTCTTGGATTCCCCGTATTCTGTCCTTTCTTCAGGAGGGTTTATCAGTCAGTACCCTAACGGGTCAGATTTCGGCTCTGTCGATTCATCTGCAGAAGCACATGGCAATTTTGCCAGATGTTCAATCTTTTGTCCAGGCTTTGGTTAGAATTAGGCCTGTGTTTAGGTCAATTGCTCCTCCTTGGAGTCTTAATCTGGTTCTTAAAGTTCTGCAGCAGGCTCCATTTGAGCCTATGCATTCTGTTGATATCAAGTTATTGTCCTGGAAGGTTTTGTTTCTGCTGGCAATTTCCTTTGCCCGTAGAGTTTTGGAGCTTTCGGCTCTATAGTGTGATTCTCCTTATCTTATTCTTCTCAGTACTATATTAGGTTTTCTACCTAAGGTGGTCTTGGAACGCAATATTAACCAAGAAATTATTGTTCCTTCATTTTGTCCTTCTCTAAGCAGGAGTGGTTATTGCACAATCTGGATGTTGTGCATGCTTTAAGGTTCTATTTACGGGCTACGAAAGATTTTCATCAATCTTTTGCTCTTTTTGTTGTCTTTTCAGGTAAACGGAGGGGTCAGAAGGCCACTTCTTCTACTCTCTCCTTCTGGTTTAGAAGAGGTATTCGATTGGCTTATGAGAGAGCTGGACAGCAGCCTCCAGAGAAAATTACGGCTCACTCCACTAGGGCTGTCGCTTTCTCTTGTGCCTTTAAAAATTATGCTTCTATGGAATAGAGCCACTTGGTCATCATTGCATACTTTTTCCAAATTTGATGTTTTGAGGCTTATTTTGGGAGGAATGTTCTTCAAGCGGTGGTGCCTTCTGCTTTGGTTCGCCTGTCTTGTGTATCCCTTCCTTCCATTCTGTGGACTCTAGCTTTGGTATTGGTTCCCACTAGTAATTGAATGGATTTGTTGACTCTCCATGCTATTGGAAAGAAAACATAATTTATACTTACCTGATAAATTCCTTTTTTTCCTGGCATGGAGAGTCCACGACCCGCCATTATTTTTAAGACGGCTTTTGTAATTTTTCTAAACCTCAGGCACCTCTATACCCTTTGTGTCTTCTTTTCTTTCCATAATTCCTCAGCTGAATGACTGGGGATTGTGGGTAATGGGAGGATACTTAAAGGGACAGTCTAGGCCAAAATAAACTTTCATGATTCAGATAGGGCATGTAATTTTAAACAATTTTCCAATTTACTTTTATCACCAATTTTGCTTTGTTCTCTTGGTATTCTTAGTTGAAAGCTTAACCTAGGAAGTTCATATGCTAATTTCTTAGACCTTGAAGGCCACCTATTTTCAGAATGCATTTTAACAGTTTTTCACCACTAGAGGGTGTTAGTTCATGTGTTTCATATAGATAACATTGTGCTCGTGCGCGTGAAGTTATCTGGGAGCAGGCACTGATTGGCTAAACTGCAAGTCTGTCAAAAGAACTGAAATAAAGGGGCAGTTTGCAGAGGCTTAGATACAAGATAATCACAGAGGTTAAAGTATATTAATATAACTGTGTTGGTTATGCAAAACTGGGGAATGGGTAATAAAGGGATTATCTATCTTTTAAAACAATAACATTTCTGGTGCAGACTGTCCCTTTAAAGCTTTGCTGGGGTGTTCTTTGCCTCCACCTGGTGGCCAGCAGTTGAATTCCCACTAGTAATTGAATGTATTTATAGACTCTCCATGCCAGGAAAGAAAGGAATTTATCATGTAAGTATAAATTATGTTTTTACCTAAAAATTACAAAGTCCCCCTAACAGTAAACCCCCCCCACCCAACCAACCCACCAAAATAAAAAAAACGGTTGAAAAAAAAAAAAAGCTACCCATTGCCCCTAAAGGGGCATTTGTATGGGCGTTGCCCTTAAAAGTGCATTCAGCTCTTTTAGTGTCCATCCCTAATCTAAAAAAAATACTTGCGAAAAAAACTAACACTAACCCCAGAAAATCTACTCACAGTTCCTGAAGTTCGGACAGCCATCTTCATCCATCTTGGGGGCATCTCCAATTTTCATCCTGGTGGCATGGAGCTGTGGAGGAGGGGAGCATCTTCACCGGCGGCGCAGACAATCCTCTTCATATGATCACCGCCATACACTAAAGCTTGAATGCAAGGTACCCGTTTAAAAATGGGGTACCTTGCATTCCTATTGGCTGACATTTTCATTAATGTTCAAATCAGCCAATAGGATTTCAGTAGCTCTCATCCTATTGGCTGATTTTAGGTAAAAGAGCTGTTTAACTTAGGGCAATAGGTTTAGGGGTTAATATATTTATTATAGTAGTAGCAATGTGGGGGACCGGCAGTTTAGGGGTTTATAGCTTTATTTTATTAGTAGCGATGTGGGTGTCTAGTGGTTTAGGGGTTAATAATTTTTTCAGTGTCGACGATGTCGGGGAGCGGCAAATTAGGGGTGTTTAGACTAGGGGTTTATGTTAGGGTGTTAAGTTTTAACATAACTTTCTTTTCCCCATAGACATCAATGGGGTTGCGTTATGGCGATCACCATTCCGCGATCACAGGTATTTTTTTTTTCTCTCTCCCATGATGTCTATGGGGGAAAGCATGCACGAGCACGTAAAGTCAGGCCTTGGGTTTTGTGCGGTATGGAGCTTATCGCACCATACCGCACAACAAGAGAAGGTTTTTCAGTAACTTGTAATGGCAGCGTTAAGGAAAATGCGATAATTCTAATTTTTTTGCGTTATTTACGCACCTGGTATAGCGCAAAACTTTTAATCTTGGTGATTATAAATAAAAAAAAGATATATATATATATAAATAACTTGCTCCTCATCCTCGACATCTCTCGCTAATGCCACATCACCGAACACCTAAGGAACCTTCACTGGCTCCCCATCAACAAGAGAAACACCTTCAAGCTCCTTACCCACGCGTTCAAGACCCTACACAACATCGGACCCGAGTACATCAACCACCGCGTAAATTTCTAAACCCCCACCAGATAACTCAGATCGGCCGACCAAGCACTTGCAGTCATCCCCCGCATCAGCAAATCCACAGTGGGCGGAAGATCCTTCTCCCACATGGCAGCAAAGTCATGGAACTCCCTCCCGCTGCACCTCAGACAATCCACCTCCCTTACAAAGTTCAGAAAGGCTCTTCGACTGAATGCCCATCCCCCCTCCTCCTATCCACTTCCCTTAGCACCTTGAGAACCTCACGGGTGATTAGTTTGCACTCTATAAGAGATAGATAGATAGATAGATAGATAGACAGACATGGGTTTACATTTGAAAACAAAAAACATGAGTCCAAAGACTAATTATTAGGGGGTGACCCTGTACCTTTTTTTAATAATAATAATAATAATGCAGCTCTTAATTTCTTACCAAATGTTTTAAAAAAAGACGTAAAAGAGCTTTTGAAAGAAGTGATGTTAAGTACCAGAAGAGATGTCTGATACGAGAAGAAAATCATTTCAGGACCTCGGACAGGGGTAGGCTAGTCTTAAAGGATGTGGCATGAAACCCAAAAATGTTCTTTTATGATTCAGATAAAGCATACCAACTTACTTATTTTGTCAGATTTGCTTTATTCTCATGGTATTCTTTATTGAAGGACCAGCAAAGCATCATTGGGAGCTAGCTAAACACAATGGTTCAGCAAATGACAAGAGGCATATTTTTACAGCCACCAATCACCAGTTAGCTCCCAGTAGTGCATTGCTGCTCCTGAGCCTACCTACATATGCTTTTTAACAAAGAACAACAATAAAGCACAGTAAATTTGATAACAGAAGTAAATTGGAAAGTTTGTAAAATTGTTTACTCTCTCTGAATCGTGAAAGAAAAAATGTGGGTTCGTATTCCTTTAAATCAGACCCAGAGGTCAACCCCCTAGCAAAATCACATCTCAGATCAGAACCCTGGCCCTGTAACCCCATCTTCAAAACAAACCTCAGGTCATACAACTGCTCTGCAATCCCATACCCAGTCTCCTGGACCTGCAGTCCCTCATCGGATTACATCCCTGACCCTGCAATCCCATACACATATCGGACCACTAATCCACTGATCCTGCAGTCCCATAACAAGTCAAAACTCATACTCAAATGGTGTTATGTAAAATCAATTTTGGATTAATCTTTTATCCCAAATTTTTAAAGAAATACTGCTTTGTCTGAATTTCCAATGAAGTTCTTTAACAACATTCATTTGACATAGTTTTTTTTTTTTTTTTAAACAGAGCACCAGCTCAGACCCCCTAACCACTGTGCCCCACAATTAACCCTCAAACTGCCTAAACCCACCCACTGCAAATAAACCCTAATCTCCTGGGTCTGCTGCCACACTTAAAAGTTCATAAAATATAGTAGAATTGCATAATCACCAAATGTATCATAAAAAGACAATGTTATAGCATTTAGTCTGAATTTGATAAGTAGATTTTCCATCAATTTGCCTGCCCCTTTATCAAGTTACAGCCATCAGCCAATCACAGACTCATGTATAAGTGATTTGCTCAGTAGGAGCTGGTGCATCAGAGAGTGTGCATATAAAAAATACTGTGCACATTTTGATAATATAAGTGATTTGGAAAGTCACAGTAGCATCTGAATCATGAAAGTTTAATTTTGACATTAGTGTCCTTTTAGTCACATAACCACAAGTCCCCCAACACAATTTGTACCCCTAGCAGCAACTCTACACCATATCTAATCCCCTAACAACTGGTCTCACCCCAAGACAACACACAACACCTAACCCCCCCTGTTGGATCTTCTCCCACACTTAATTCCCTAACCGCTAGATAACCTGCTGCAATTAATTTTGCTTAACCACAGTTTCCAACCGCAATCCACTTAACTGCACCCCCATCACTATTAACTCCCTAACCATGTCAGCCCCCTACTCTTAAGCCTTCTCTGAATGCAATGAATTGCTAACAATGACCTGAACCCATAAATTAATGTGTCCCCTATATCACGTGTCCTCTCCTTTTGACCTCTCACCAAGTTCTTTCTCTTCTCATCCATTTCAGGAAAATAAAGTCTTGATCCCCCTGTTTAACTCAGATTGCCTGATTTCATTCAAATCATGTAAAAGGAATGGTCACAATTTCAGTATATTTCTTCATTTGATTTTTTAAATTGGTTGAATGTAAAGGCTGTGACACACTAAAGTTCAGATATTTAATCTCTGAGCGCTCAGCTACACGACCTGATGCAGCAGAGTGCTCAGAGATGAAAAGGCAGGACACACTGAGCGCACACAGCCGCATCTACACGCTGCGCGCTGCTCCGCTTGAAATGTGTCACAGCCTTAAGTGTAATGGTGTTATGGAGGATTCAGTTGTTAGGGGTTTAAGTTTAAGTGTAGGATCCACCAATTAGAGAGTTACATGTGGTTCAGTGGTAAAGGATAAAGCAGTGTGGGATTAGGCAGTTTAGGGGGTGACTTGTGATGTGACTTGGAGGATTTAATTTGGTGATGGGGCAAACTTCTTTAAATCAAATACCCTTTAGTTATACTTTCAATTTGGATTGAAGGAAAAATGTCATGTTTTTTTAAAGTCTTTTTAACAGTGTTCTACTGTATTGTATCAATTTAAACTACACTTCCATTTTGGACTTAAAGTTATGGTAAACTTTAAATAATCAAATGCCATAAATGTAATCTTTGCCATTATAAAAGTATATGTGTACCTTTTTCTTTTTTTAAATCCATCTGTGAAAGGGTTAAATTAGTGCATATAGTAATGCTTCTATTACATTGTTATGCCGGCCCAAATGGATGAACTCTTTTTTTTTTATGACAATTCCAGTGAACATCCAATCAGTTTGTGTGTCAGTTGACAATCTTGAAGTCCAGCCCCTTTAAAGCCCATAGAAAGCCTATGTAGAGAGTGGGTTTGACTGCTCTATACATCACAGTCCAGCAAAAAGAGGAAATGAAGGGGGGCAGAGGAACAGATGCTTACAATTGCATGCTCTATCTGAATCACAAAATAAAATTTTTGGGTTTACTATCACTTTAAAATGTCAGACAAACTCTGTAAAAGCATTTTATTCTTTTAGCAGTTCAAGGTTAAATAGGGTCCTTATTTTTATGAACCTTTCAGTGTTGTTGACATTTTCATAGCCACATATTTTTCAGGGAAATGAATGACTGTACAATTGTGATTGTATTTACCACAATAAAGACTCAATTTACATGAGCTCAGAACTCACTTGGAATTTAAGGACAACATTGTTTATTGGACTTGTCTAATCATATTGTAAAACCTGAAAATAATATCCAGCATCAATGCTATTAAAAAAAGGCTCCCCTAGTTTTAATGCTACAGAACACACAACTTGCCTCTATGTGTGAGATCAGCAAAATAAATCACAATTTGCTATGTGTTTTTCTCTGTGATGACAAATATCTTTTCTTGTTTAGGCTGGCAACCATTATAGAGAAATGGTTCAAAAAATCTTAGCTCAGTTCCTGACAGGGAAGGACATTTCTCACAGTGCAGCAGACTGGCAGCAGTTACCTCATTTTACAAAATGCAGACATTATCTGCTCTTTGCAGAAGGACAGTTTCTTGTGGTTAAATATGCCATCTGCAAGGGATCAAAAATGTACTGAATTTAACACTTTTTTCACTGAGATTGGAAAAAAGGTAGTAATTTTTTTTTTTTTAAACTGACTGTGCAAAATAGGTAACATATGTATACCAATCCCTTTAGGGTTTTTTTGTATTAAAGAATGTATAAATTAATTTGTATGCATGTATATATATATCACATTTGGAAATAGAAGTGATTTTAATAAAATTAAAGGGACAGTCAACACCAGAATGTTTGTGGTCTAAAAAGATAGATAATCCCTTTATTACCCATTCCCCAGTTTTGCACAACCAACACAGTTATATTAATATACTTTTTACCTCTGTGATTACCTTGTTTCTATGCTTCTGCAAACTGCCCCCTTATTTTGGTTCTTTTGACAGACTTGCATTTTAGCCAATCAGTGCTCACTCCTAGGTAACTTCACGTGTGTGAGCTTAATGTTATCTATATGGCACACATAAACTAATGCCCTTTAGTGGTGAAAAACTGTCAAAATTCATTCACATAAGAGGCGGCCTTCAATGTCTAAGAAATTAGCAAATTAGCCTACCTAGGTTTCGTTTTCAACTAAGAATACCAAGAGAACAAAGCAAAATTGGTGATAAAAGTAAATTGGAAAGTTGTTTAAAATTACATGCCCTATTTGAATCATGAATGTTTATTTTAGATTTGGCTGTCCCTTTAAATGCTCTGATTTTTGCAAGTTTGATTAAACGTTCCTATCCATTTAAAGGGACACTCAAGTCAAAATTAAACTTTCATGATTCAGATAGAGCAGCAATTTTAAACAACTTTCCAATTTACTTGCATTAACAAAATGTGCAGTCTTTTTATTGGCTGATGGCTGTCACATGATACAGGAGGAGTGGAAATAGACATAACTTTGAAATTTGTCAGAAAAAAAAATCTACTAATTTGTATTGTCTTGTTATAATGCAGTTGTTGATTATGCAAATCTACTGTATTTACTGGTCATTTAAAGCAAATACCTCCAAGATATTACCAGTACCATCTTCTAACCCAGTAAGAGAATTGACAGATTAGTCTGTGACTCTGATACATCTGGAATATTCCAAAGCTTGGATCATGGGGAAGTTATATTTCTTAGCAGCAGAAGAGGAATATATTAGCATAACGGAAATCTGCTGGGATTATTCACATGACTGGTCAGTTAATTAAGGGGGTTATACTTAATTAAGGAGGCACAGGGGTAATAAAGAAGGAGGAGTCATGTGCATGTATATTAAAGCTGACCTTAAAGACACAGTATATTGTAATATATTTTTTCCTTTAATTTGTTTTTCTACCAGCTGCAGAGTATAAAATGTATGAGATTTGCTTTTTAAAGTTTATTTGTGTATATGAAATTAGCTGATTTTGTGTTTTGAAGCCACAACCTAATAAAATGGGTTGAGCTTGTAGGTATAATCAGATCTCATTACTTTATCACATTGTGTACATATACAGTACATGTTCTTTATCTTATATCTATCCGTAAACCAAAGACCAATACTTGGAGAGAACAATGTAAAATTAACATTTTATTACCTTATCTCTTCTATATCCCACTGGGAATGTCATTTCTTCTGCTGGCTGTGTTTACACAGCTTATCTATAGCTTGGACCTAAGGCCAAAAACTTTCAGAATAGGTGTGGATACCTCAGGCTAAATTAACTATTTCAAATACCAATATTGTCACACCGCTTGCCGTATCACTCTGGCTGTGGCCAGGGACGCTCTGGCTGTTGCCAGGGATGCTCTGGCTGTTGCCAGGGATACAGCGGTTCCTCTGAGCGTGCGACGATGAGGTCATCGTCGCACGTCTCCTCCTTCCTGATGCCGGTTCTGGAATCCTGCACCTATGTAAGTCTCTCATTTACTAACTACCTCTGCCCATGTATAGGTGTTTCTTTGTGTGCTCATGGGTGCTGTATTTCTGTATGCTGGATTGCTGTTACGTGCTTGTCTGACTACTCTGCCTGCTTAACCCTTGAACTGCTGTATTTGTACGCTGTTGCCAAACTCTGCTTGTCTGACTACTCTGCCTGCTTAACCCCTGAACTACTGGATTGCTATACTGTTGATGAACTCTGCCTGTCTGGCCATTCTATTTGTTTACCCCTGAACTGTTAAACTGCTGGATTCCCTTTTGTTGCTGAGTTCTGCCTGTTCCTGGTCCTTCTGTTGGTTTACCTCTGAACTGCAATACTGCTGGATTGCTATCCTGTTGCCGCTAAGGACACCCCTGCCTACTGTGAGTCCTGCTTACCTCATTATACAAACTCTCTCTGCTCTGGGATATTTCCTATCATTCCACATGACGCCGGGATAAGAAGACTACTGGCCAAGTTTGGTCTGATAGAGGAATATCCCACGAGCATTACAAATATAAGGGTAAAGGAAAAATTTGTAAACAAATTAATACACTCCAGCAGGTAAAGTGAATCATTGGAAACAAAATTAAAGGGGAGAACATTTTTGACTAAACTGTCCCTTTAAGCCTAAGGAAATACATTTATGATGATACAGGTGTCAATGTGAAAACACTGTGGGCTGAAATAAAGTGTGGGGAAAAACAATCCAAAAAAATTATATTTGAAAGATGTTACAAACCCCCCAAGATTAGTGATGTCCCGAACTATTCGCCTGCGAACGGTTCACAGCGATGTGTCATCATTGAGGAAACTTTGACCCTTTATGTCACAGCCGTCTGACACATTAGAGACAATCAACATCAGACACTCCCTCACAGACCCTCCCAGCTACTCGGAATCCGCCATTTTAGACTCATAACGACCTTGCTTTCTTAATGAGAGGACGTGTTGTGTTTTTGCTCCTGACATTAATAGGAA
The DNA here is from genome assembly GCF_027579735.1 of Bombina bombina. Taxonomy (NCBI): domain Eukaryota; kingdom Metazoa; phylum Chordata; class Amphibia; order Anura; family Bombinatoridae; genus Bombina; species Bombina bombina. The sequence continues at coordinate 1,227,836,097 of NC_069501.1, read as the reverse complement.
AAACATAGCTAGGCTAGTGTATTTAGTGTCCACTACAGTCCAGAAGGACTCCACTCATCTCTGCTGCAAGCACAGCACCCCAAAAAGCCCTTTTTAGGGCTATATTTTGTGCCGTTTTTATTTTTTTCGTTTTTTTTTTATTAGCATTTGCCTGGCTTTCAGGCTATGTGTTTAAGGCTCACAGCATATGCTGTGATTACTGCCACCACTGATATCTCCCTAACAACATTAGTTTAAATTTAACTAACCAAAAAATTTAATTATTTTGCTAGTGTAATTTTTTTTCATTTTCTATCAGGCCTGTGTCACACAGCATATACTCTGGTTCATTGCTCTTTGCCAGCCACCAGTGTTAATATCTGTTTATAACATTATTTTAAATTTAAAAATAAATAAATATTTTGCTAGTGTAATCTAATTACATTTACTATCAGGCCTGTGTCTGTCAGGCTCACTCAGCATTAATATACCTCATTTTTTTCAGTCTTTTGGTTAATTGGTCTGTGCCAGGCAGCCACCCAGCACTCATATCTTCTTCACCTTAATTTAAATATAATTTTTTTTTTTTTTAAATTTGTTTGATAGTGTAATCTAATCTAATTTTCTATCAGGCCTGTGTGTTTTGCTGACATACAGAGCCTACTGTGTTTACTTGCTGCCCTCCCTAGTCTATGAGCCACAACTCATATGTGTTTAACCTTTTTTTAATTCCCCCCCCCCCCAAAAAAAATAATTTAAATCATTTTTCTAGTGTAATCTAATAGTATTTTCTATCAGGCGTGTGTGTATCTGACTTACAGAGCCTACTGTTTTTAATAGCTGCCCTTCCAAGGCTATCAGCCACGACTCATATGTATGTGCTTAACCTTTTTCTTTAAATTCCCCAAAAAAGTCTTTAAATCATTATGCTAGTGTAATCTAATTTTATTTTCTATCAGGTCTGTGTCTAACTGTCTATCTGACTTACACAGCATACTGTTGTTAATTGCTGCCCTACGTAGCAGCCAGCCAGTGCGACCACTCATAGAGTCATATGTGCATTGCACTTCTTAACATAATTTTAATATTAAAATCTAAAATTTTAAAATATTTTGCTAGTGTAATCTAACTTAATTTTCTATCAGGCCTGTGTTTTTGTCACTTACACAGCATACTGAGTAAAATTGCTGCCCTACCTACCATCCACGACTCATATCTGCCAGCCTGTGTGCCAGGCCCAACTAGCCAATTAGTGGCACCAATCATAATTCTTGTAACAGTATATAAAAAAATAAAAATCATAATTTTTTGGACTGCAAATATTCAGTCTCCTAGTGCCATTGAATTGCATTTACCTCCTGCCTGCCACTGCCAGCTTTTTGTGCCAGGCCGTCTAGCCAACTATTTACACCAATCATAATTGTTGTCACAGACAGTATAGTTGCTAATTAAAATTAAAAAAATCTTTATTGTTGATGATCTTAACCCTCAGTTTGCTCGTGCCTTTGAATTGCACTTTTTTACAGCCTTCCAAGCCTGTGTGCCAGGCCTACTTGAAAAATATTTACACCAATCATATTTGTTGTCACAGTATTCTTAATAATTAAAAATTAAAATTTTTGGTAATAGTTGTTGTGAATCCTCAGTTTGCTGGTGCCATTGAATTGTAGTTTCCTCCTGCCTTGCAGCCTGCTGTGTGCCAGGCCCACCTAGCCAATTATTGCCAGCAATCATATTTCTTTTAACAGTATTGCAAAAATTGTCAATCATCACTGTTTTGACTGTCAGTATTCAGTCTCCTAGTGTCCTTGAATTGCATTTACCTCCTGCCTGCCAGCCTTTTGTGCCAGGCCGTCTTGCCAACTATTTACACCAATCATAATTGTTGTCACAGTATAGTTACTAATTAAAATTAAAAAATTCTTGATTGTTGATGATCTTAATCCTCAGTTTGCTCGTGCCCTAGAATTGCACTTTTCTACTGCCTTCCAAGCCTGTGTGCCAGGCCTACTTGAAAAATATTTACACCAATCATATTTGTTGTCACAGTATTCTTTTTTTTTTTTTTCTCAAAAGCTTTATTGAATAACATATAATCACTGCATACAATGCAAAATAGAAACAGTTACATATGCAACGTTGTGATAATAATGTTTCCATATACTTGGATTATGATACAAATTTTTTTTTTGTTTTGTAAACAAAAATAAGTTGTGGATATATTTATCATTAAATAAACAAGTTTAAGTTGCACAAGTAAGTTATTTGAACTAGATGAGGGAGAAATAAAACCCTTAAATAAATGAACAGTTACAGTAAACAATACAAATGTAAATAATAATATAAATATAAATATACGGCTCCTGCAGAGAAGAAACTATTATGTCATTGATTGTCAGACTATTGGAATGACCTTCTGTCCAGATTAGGATGGTAGTTCGTCGTTCAGGGGTGGTTAATAATTTTAAGTTTGAGGGGGGGATATAAGGGCAGTGGTCTCGAATGTGGGGGGTTTCTGATTAATGTATTCCTCCCACAAAAAGCATATCGAGTGGTAGTCGGCTATCTGTTTGTTACGGAATAGCGATATTTTTCTAGTTGGAGGGATTGGGTGGTTGTTTCTCTCCAGACATGGATAGATGGGAGTGTACTACCTTTCCAGTTTTTGGGAATTAGTCGTTTTGCAGAGTTTGTCATGATAGTCAGCAGGGCTAGTCGTAGTTTGCATGTTATTTTGGGAAATTTATTAAAGATGAAAAGCCAAATATCAAGCTTGAAGCTTAGAGATAAGACCTTTTCAAATTCAACTCTGATGGCTTCCCAATATACTTGAGCTATTGGGCATGTCCACCATATGTGTGTAGGGGTGCCAATATTTTGGCAGCCTCTCCAGCATTTCGGTGAGTGTGTGGGGAAAATAGTGTGTAGTCGATGGGGAGTGTATAGTAGCTTAACGTTCATTTCCAGAACGTAAATGGATGAAGAGGATTTTGTCATGTAGGAGAAGATGTTTTGCCATTCCTTTAGGGATTGAGCAGTGCCAATCTCTGCTTCCCATTTTTGCGTGTATGAGGGGAGGGACATGCTGTTTGGTTGTATAAGCAATTGATATGCAAAAGATAGAAAGCCCCTTTGAAGGGTGTCATGGACGCAGCTGCCCTCGAAGCTAGTCTGGGAGCGAAAAAGTTGCGGCTTATGTGGGTGTTTGGTGAGAAAGTCCGTTAGTTGATGGTATCTAAACCATTCTATGCGTATTTTATCCAGGATGGGGGTTAGTTCAGTTAGGGGTTTCATTTTTCCATTTTGAATGATTGTAAGGCAGGGTAGTGAGTTTGCAATGTTGGGTGTTTGAGTTATTTGGGTGGGGAATGGTATTGGGGAATCTGGATTTTCGCAAAGAGGTGTTAGCGGGGAGGGTATAGTTGAGATATGGTTATTTTGTTTAATGGATACATCCCACAGTTTTAGAGTTTCTCTAGTAATTGTTGGTAGGCATGCAGGTAAGTTTCGTTTGGATGGGGGTAACCAGCACTTGCTGCTAAGATGTGAAGTATGAGATAATGAATGTTCTAAAAGTACCCATTCTTTGTGTACTGAGTGTCTGCACCAATGTATTATTCTGGTATAGAAGCTGGCAAGTCTGTATTGAGTGAGGTTTGGGATCCCGAGGCCACCCAATTCTTTAGGACGATATAGGGTGGCGGTAGCTATCCATGGTCTTTTATGTTGCCATATATAGGAGATGAAGGATTTTTGGAGATTGTGTATGACAGACTTGGGGATTGGGATCGGTAGGGTTTGAAAGAGATATAATATCTTGGGGAGGAGCATCATTTTGACCGAATTAATTCTGCCTAACCATGAGATTGGTTTATTGCTCCAGGTTCGTAACATGTTTTGTATTGTATCGGTTATGACTTTATAATTGGTGTCAAGTGTTACTTGTATATGGGGGGAAATATGAACTCCGAGGTATTTTATAGAGCGCAGTTGTATGCGAAAGTGTACGAGTGTTTGTATCGCAGTGATTTCCTCTGCTTGTAACCCAAGTGGGAGTAGTTCTGACTTGGTAATATTTATTTTGAAATTTGAAAAGGTGCCATAGGTATGTAGTACCAAGGGCGGGAGAGTGAGTCGTGGGGTCTTGTTAATGTGAGAAAAAGATCATCAGCGTACAGGGTAGCTTTATACTCCTGGTGTGCAATTGTGAACCCCTGTATATCTGTGTTATGTCTGATATGTGAGGCTAAAACCTCCATAGCGAGGATAAATAATATAGGGGAGAGGGGACATCCCTGTCTCGTACCGTTTGTGATCGAAAATGGTTGGGACAAGGTGTCGTTCAATTTTATTTTGGCTTGGGGGTTATTGTAAAGGGAGAATATTTTTCCTGTGAAAGCTGAGTCAAAGCCAAAGTGCGTGAGTGCCTCTTTCAGAAATTGCCAGTTGAGCCTATCAAAGGCTTTCTCCGCATCCATGGAGATAAACACGGAGGGGATGTGGTTGTTAACTGCATATTCCATTAATAATAGGATCTTGGTCGTATTATCTTTAGCTTCCCTAAGAGGAGTGAAACCGGCCTGATTAATATGTATGATTGACGGGAGTATTGAGTTAATACGGGTGGCCAATATCTTAGCATAAAGTTTGATATCTATGTTGAGGAGGGAGATTGGGCGGAAGTTAGCGGGGGTTGTAGGGGGTTTACCTGGTTTCGGGATCACTACTACTTGCGCCTCTAGCATGGATTGTGGGAATGGGTTAGTGTCTGTAACTTCGTTGAATAGTTGAGTAAGGTAAGGGGAGAGTTGAGAGGAGAAGGTGTGATAATACTTTCCAGTGAAACCGTCTGGTCCTGGGCTTTTCCCATTATTAAGTGATTTTATGGCTGTGAGGAGTTCAGTTTGGGTAATGGGGTTGTTGAGGGTTTTAAGTTGATCCGGTGTTATATTATCTAGTTGCGCACTGGATATATAAGAAATCAGGTCTGGGGAAGGGTCTTGAGAGGATACTTCTTCTTGAATATTATATAAGGTGGAATAATAGTCGTGAAAGGATTGTAAAATATCTTTAGTGGTTTTTAGAGTATGGGGGCGATTAAGTGTAATTCGTTAATATATGATTTTAATCTCTTTTTTTTCAGGGCTCTTGCTAATAACTTGCCTGACCTGCTACTTTCATAAAAGAACATGCTGTTGGTTTTTGCGCGAAGCGCCTGGTATTCTATTTGCAGAAAGCCGTCTAATGCTCGTTTGGCATTTTGTAGGTCGTTCAGTATATTTGGGTCTGTAGGAGATATTTTATGGGCCAGGTCTAGGCGAGCAAAGGTGATAGTTCATTATATTGCTGTCGGTGTAGTTTTTGGAAATGAGCCTTTAGTTTAATTAATTCACCTCTGAGCACTCATTTATGCGCCTCCCAGATTGTATATTTATTAGTTGTCGAGGGTATGTTAAGTTGAAAATACTCTTCAATGGTGTTAGTGAGTTTCATAATTGTGTCTGGGTTGTTAAGGAGGGAGTTATCTAATTTCCACGTGTATGATGTTAGAGGGGTGTTTGTCCATGATATGTTTAATTTTACAGCTGAATGGTCTGACCACAATGTGGGGGAAATAACGCATCTGTTGATTAAGGCTAGAGCTGGTTGGTTGGTGAAAATGTAGTCTATGCGACTGTGCGTTTTGTTAGGGTGGGAGAAGAAAGTATAATATCGGGTGTCCTGGTGGATGAAACGCCAGGTATCATGGAGGTTAAGATTTCTCAAGCCTGTCCATAATACATTAGTAACTATTTTTGATATCGCTATTGTGGGGTTGGAGCTGTCCTTGGTGGGTTGAATGGGGACATTAAAGTCTCCCGCGACAAAGACTGGTCCTTTTGCTATGTCTACAATTCGATTAAATATTTGTTTAAAAAAAGGGGCTTGCTTTGCATTTGGGGCATAGATGTTTATCAATGTGATAGGTCTACCATAAAGCAGGCCCACCAGCCCGAGGAATCGACCTTCAGAGTCTTTAGAGGTTTGAATATGTGTGAAGGGAAGTGACTTGTGCAATAAGATACTAACTCCACTTCTTTTTGAGGTTTTGGAGCTATGATAGTGGGTGGTGAACATTTTCCCAAAGTATTTGGGTTCCTTGTTTCTTTTAAAATGAGTCTCTTGCAGGAACAAGATATCTACCTGTCTTTTTGAGAGGTCTAAGAGGGCTTTAGATCTTTTGTGGGGTGAGCTGAGTCCCTTAGCGTTTTGTGTAAGAAGGTTCAGTTTACGGATTTCATCATCCTTAATTTTAAACGACATGGTATTTTTGTTGAGGTGTGCTGTCTGGTTGTGTGGATAAGGTCATATAAAGCTTGTGGTATGAGTGTATTTTATAGCATTTTTCTGCAGGAGGAAAACATTCATTTAACAAGTGATAACTTAAATAGTGTCTCACAATAAACATTATAACATTGTAAATTATGGAAAACAGTAACATTATAACAAAAAACAAAAAGTCTCTCTTCCTATTATAGGTCATAATTGAGAGTAGGTTGGGGGCATTACCATAAAACGCCCTTTAAGTTCCAGATATTCTTAGTAAAATTGGTTAGGAATCCTGATGGGAGAAAAGGTGAGGGAGGTGGGTCAGAGGGATGGGAAGGGGGAGAAAGGGATAGGTAGGGAGGGGGGGGAAGAGTAAATATGGGAGAGGGGTTGTTAAGTATGCTCTTCCTCATACTCTATGAGTGGCAAGAGATTATGGCTTACTGAGTTGAAAAACAAATAAATGATGACAAATACTTGCTTGTCCCAGGAAGGCGACATAGTCTATAAGTCTCTTTATTCAGTGTCCCAAAATTAGGGGTAAAGAGTTCATGAAGGTGAATTGTCAGAAGAGGCTGAGCTGGTGGTGGTTAGTCTTCTGGCAGTGGTGTCTTTTGACTTGGTTCTCTTGGGAAGAGCTGTGTGCCAGGATTCACCTGGGTTGCTTCGTTCTTTGGAAATTTGCGAGCTCCGTGGCTCAGTAGGAGTTTCTGTAGGGGATTCAAGTCCAAGTGCTGTGCAAAAGGTTTGAGTGTCCTCTGGGGTCTTGCAGACCACCCTGGTGCTGTTGCTTATAGTCCAAAGGTGTGTTGGAAAGCCCCATCTGTAAGGGATTCTTTTATTTCTTAGCAGGGCAGTAAGGGGGGAAAATTCCTTCCTGCGTTGTAAGGTGCGGGTTGATAAGTCCTGAAAGAATTGTAGGACATTGCCCCTGAATCTTACGGGCTGATTTTTGCGGGATTGCCGTAAGAGCATTTCTTTTTCTTGAAAATTCTTTAGGCGGATCACAATATCCCTTGGTGGGGCTGAATCAGGCGGTTTTGGCCTCAGAGTTCTATGGGCTCTGACCCATGGGATATCCTCAGTGTAGGAAGGTTCTTTCAAGTGTCGAAATAGGTCCTGTAAGTAAACCGGGAAATCTCTGGGCAAGACCGATTCTGGCACTCCTCTGATTGTCACAGTATTCTTAATAATTAAAAATTTAAATTTTTGGTAATAGTTGTTGTGAATCCTCAGTTTGCTGGTGCCATTGAATTGCACTTTCCTCCTGCCTTGCAGCCTGCTGTGTGCCAGGCCCACCTAGCCAATTATTGCCAGCAATCATATTTCTTTTAACAGTATTGCAAAAATTGTCAATCATCACTGTTTTGACTGTCAGTATTCAGTCTCCTAGTGTCCTTGAATTGCATTTACCTCCTGCCTGCCAGCCTTTTGTGCCAGGCCGTCTTGCCAACTATTTACACCAATCATAATTGTTGTCACAGTATAGTTACTAATTAAAATTAAAAAAATTTTTTGCTTGTTGATCTTAATCCTCAGTTTGCTCATGCCATTGAATTGCACTTTTCTACTGCCTGCCAGCCTGTGTGCCAGGCCCAACTATCCAATTAGTGCCAGCAATCATATTTCTTTTAACAGTATTGCAAAATTTGTCAATCATCACTGTTTTGACTGTCAATCTGCAGTCTACTAGTGCCCTTGAATTGCATTTTCCTCCTGCCTGTGTGCCAGTCCCAACTAGCCAATTAGTGCCACCAATCATATTTATTGTAACAGGATTGGAATTTTTGTTAATCATAACTGTTTTGACTGTGATTCTTCAGTCTCCTAGTGCCATTGAATTGCAGTTTCCTTTCTCCCAGCGTGTGTGCCAGACAGGCCCATTTGCCAACTAGTGCCAAACAATCATATTTGTTGTCACAGTACTTGTAATATTTAAAAAAAATAACAATTTGTCTTTTTTGTTGTTGTCAGTCTCACAGCGTATACTGTGCCCACTTTCACAGTGCCACCACTCAATTGGTGTAATAGTATTGTTAGTGTCCATTTAAAAAATGACAGGCAGAGGCAGGCCACCCCGCAGGTTCCGTGGTCATGGTGCTGTGATTCCTTTAGACCCTACAAATATGCACATTGTTCAGACGCCGGGTGTAAGGGGGGACGTGAAAACTTCTGAGGAGGACCTAGTTGAATGGCTAACACAGGACACCCAATCTTCTTCAGCTTCCGCTGCTAGTCCTCCTAACCTTGACGCACCATCTACGTCCAGCTGTGCTTTGGGCAGGTCTCAAGTGACCAGTGCCACTCCCCCGCCTGTCGCCACCACCAACACTAGCACCACAGCCGCTTCACTTGATCTGTCACAGGAGTTATTGACACATCATTTGGAAGAAATGAGTGATGCGCAACCATCATTGACAGAGGATGTAGATAATAGTGATCAGTCTCAGTCAGGCAGCATTACCGACATGGAGGTACGGTGTGATGATGATGATGATGTTGTACCCGCTGCTGCTTCCTTTCTTGATGTTTCAGATACAAGTGAAGCGGTTGATGATGATGTGTCGGTGGATGTCACGTGGGTGCCTGCTAGAAGAGAAGAAGAAGAGGGGGAAAGTTCAGATGGGGAGACAGAGAGGAGGAGACGAATTGGAAGCATGGGGAGGTCGTCTCAAGGAGCTAGTGGCACAGTCAGACAGCATGCATCGTCACCAGGGGTCAGCCAGACAGCACGCCGACGCCCATCAACGCATGCTGTTGCCACCACCAGAATCCCATCATCGCAGAGCTCAGCAGTGTGGCATTTTTTTTGTGTGTCTGCCTCTGACAACAGCGATGCCATTTGTAACCTGTGCCAAAATAAACTGAGTTGTGGGAAGTCCAACACCCACCTAGGTACAACTGCTTTGCCAAGGCACATGGTCTCCCATCACAAACGCTGATGGGACGAACACATGAGTAGAAGCAGCACACAAAGTGAAAGCCGCCCTCCTCCTCCTGCTCCAGCATCTTCAGCCACGTCAACCAGTGCTGTCCTCCTTGCCCCCTCTCAACCATCCTCCACTCAGTCTCTCTTACGTAGCAGTTCCTGGTCATCTGCCCACAGTCAGGTGTCTGTCAAGGACATGTTTGAGCGTAAGAAGCCAATTTCTCAAAGTCACCCCCTTCCCCGGCGTCTGACAGCTGGCTTGTCTGAACTCTTAGCCCGCCAGCTTTTACCATACAAGCTGGTGGAGTCTGATGCTTTCAAAAAATTTGTATCTATTGGGACACCGCAGTGGAAGGTACCTGGCAGAAATTTCTTTTCACAAAAGGCAATCCCAAACCTGTACTCTGTTGTGAGAAAGGAAGTTATGGCATGTCTGGCACACAGCGTTGGGGCAAGGGTCCATATGACCACAGATAGCTGGTCTGCAAAGCATGGTCAGGGCAGGTATATCACCTACACTGTGCATTGGGTAAACCTGCTGACTTCTGACAAGCATGGAATGCGTGGCTCTGCAGAAGAGTTGGTGACACCGCCACGACTTGCAGGCAGGCCTGCTGCTACCTCCTCTACTCCTCCTACTCCATCCTCTTCCATAACCTCTTCCTCGGCTGAGTCCTCTTCAACTTCTGCGTCTTGCTCCACATCTATGGCACCCCCCAGCTCCCCAGGTACTATGCTACATCCCGGGTACGGCAGTGTCACGCCGTCTTGGGGTTGACTTGCCTGAAAGCGGAGAGTCACACCGCACCAGCACTCCTGACCGCCCTGAACTCACAGGTGGATCAGTGGCTGACTCCGCACCAACTGGAGATTGGCAAGGTTGTTTCTGACAATGGAAGTATTTTGGTGGTGGCATTGAAATTGGGCAAGTTGACACATGTGCCGTGCATGGCACATGTGTGTAATCTAATTGTACAACGATTTGTCCATAAGTACCCAGGCTTACAGGACGTACTGAAGCAGGCCAGGAAGGTGTGTGGCCATTTCAGGCGTTCCTACACGGCCATGGCGCACTTGTCCGATATCCAGCGTCGAAAAAACCTGCCAGTGAGGCGCTTGATTTGCGACAGCCCGACACGGTGGAATTCAACACTCCTAATGTTTGACCGCCTGCTCCAACAAGAAAAAGCTGTTAATGAGTATTTGTATGACCGGGGTGCTAGGACAGCCTCTGGGGAGCTGGGTATATTTTTGCCAAATTACTGGACGCTCATGCGCAATGCCTGTAGGCTCATGCGTCCTTTTGAGGAGGTGACAAACCTTGTCAGTCGCACCGAAGGCACCATCAGCGACATCATACCATTTGTTTTCTTCCTGGAGCGTGCCCTGCGAAGAGTGCTGGATCAGGCAGTAGATGAACGTGAAGAGGAAGAGTTGTGATGTCCATCACCCCCACAAACAGCCTTATCAGCATCGCTTGCTGGACCTGCGGCAATGCAGGAAGAGGATTGTGAGGAAGAGGAGTCAGAGGAGGAATGTGGCTTTGAGGAGGAGGAGGAAGACCGAGCACAACAGGCATCCCAGGGTGCTCGTTGTTGTCACCTCTCTGGTACCCGTGGTGTTGTACGTGGCTGGGGGGAAGAAGATACCATCAGTGAGATCAGTGAGGAGGAGGAACGGGACATGATTAGCTCAGCATCCAACCTTGTTCAAATGGGTTCTTTCATGCTGTCGTGCCTGTTGAGGAACCCTTGTATAAAAAAGCTGAAGGAGAACGACCTGTACTGGGTCTCCACGCTCCTCGACCCCCGGTATAAGCATAAAGTGCCTGAAATATTACCAAATTCCCGCAAGTCGGAAAGGATGGAGCATTTTAAGAATAAATTAAAAACTATGCTTTACACAGCGTATAAGGGTGATGTCACAGCACCACGGGAATGTAACAGGGGAAGAGATGAAATTAATCCTCCTCCTCCTCCCACGACCACGGCGGCAAGGACAGGATGCTTTCCTGACGTCTTGTTGATGGAGGACATGCGTACCTTTTTAACTCCCATGCACCATCAGAGCCTTTCGGGATCCAGCCTTAGAGAAAGACTCAACCGACAGGTAGCAGACTACCTAGCTTTAACTGTGGATCTCGACACTCTCAGGAGCGATGGACCCCTTGACTACTGGGTGTGCAGGCTGGACTTGTGGCCTGAGCTATCCCAATTTGCAATGGAACTTCTGGCCTGCCCCGCTTCAAGTGTCCTGTCCGAAAGGACTTTCAGTGCAGCAGGAGGTTTTGTCACTGAGAAGAGAAGTCGCCTAGGTCAAAAAAGCCTTGACTATCTCACTTTTATAAAAATGAATGAGGGCTGGATCCCGAAGGGACTGACATTGGGCGATACATTTGAATAAAAAAGGCCTGATGATGAGATGAGCTGGCTTGGGCTACAACTGGTACACAGGCTGGCCTTTTTTTTTTTATAAAGCCGGAGGACTTGCTTGACTTATCCGCCAACAACTAGTGTTCAAGCCACAAGCTTTTAGGGCACTTTATAAATGTTTTACAAACATCAATTTTTCTGGCCGCTGCTACAGCAGTTGCTACAACAATACCCAAATTTTTCAGTCATTTGTACATTCCTAATTTTTCTGGCCTCTGCTGCAGCTCTGTGGGTACAAAACTCAAATAAAAAAATAAGGCACATAACACTAGTGATTAAACTGTTACGAATTGTACAACTTAGCACACCACTCATATCTGGTGGACCATTAAATTGAACGCAAAATGCCACAAATTTGAAGGAGGAGGACTGACCAAGCATCTTTATCCGTCTCTTGGTTGCTCTAAATTATCTCCATGTTCCATCTATGCCATACCTGTACTCTATTGTGCAAAAGGGTGGCATATGTGGTGTTTGATGCTGTTGTGCCTGTTGCGGTCGTGGCCCATGGTATAAAAAGGCTGAAGGAGAACGACCTGTAATGGGCACCCCATCAAATTTTTAGAAAAATGTTCCTGGTTCCTCTCAATTATCTCTGGGTTTCTAAAATGGATGCCATACCTGTACTCACTTGTGCAAAAGGATGGCATATGTGGTGGTGTTTCCTGCAGTTGTTTCTGTTGAGGGTGCTGGACCCTCTTATAAAAAGGCTGAAGGAGAACGACCTGGAGTGGGAGTCCAAGCATTGTTTTTGGGGCTATTTCACTTTTCCAAACAATTATCTGTGGGTTTCTAAAATCAATGCCGTACCAGTACTCTATTGTTCAAAAGGATGCCATATGTTCTCTTTCCTGCTGGTATTTTGTTTGAGGGTCCTGGACCCTCTTATAAAAAGGCCTAAGGAGAAAGAGGTGTACTGGGTGTCCACTCAATTTTTTTTTCTATTTCACATTTGACCAAAATTATCTCTGGGTTTGTAAAATCAATGCTGTACCTGTACTCTATTGTTCAAAAGGATGCCATACGTCCTCTTTCCTGCTGGTTTTTTTTAGGGTCCTGGACCCTCTTATAAAAAGGCCGTAGGAGAAAGAAGTGTACTGGGTGTCCATCGAATCATTTGTTTGATCCAAATTCCCGGTTGCAACAAATTATCTCCAGGTTTCTAAAATCAATGCCTTTCCTGTAATCTAATTTTCAAAAGGATGCCATATGTCCTCTTTCCTGCTGCTGGTTTTGTTGAGGGTCCTGGAGCCTCTGCTAAAAAGGCCTAAGGATAAATAAGTGTACTGGGTGTCTAATCAATGTTTTTTTAGATTTCACGGTTGCAACAAATTATCCCCAGGTTTCTAAAATCAATGCCTTTCCTGTAATCTAATTTTCAAAAGGATGCCATATGTCCTCTTTCCTGCTGCTGGTTTTGTTGAGGGTCCTGGAGCCTCTTATAAAAAGGCCTAAGGATAAAGAAGTGTACTGGGTGTCTAATCTATGTTTTTTTAGATTTCACGGTTGCAACAAATTATCCCCATGTTTCTAAAATCAATGCCTTTCCTGTAATCTAATTTTCAAAAGGATGCCATATATCCTCTTTCCTGCTGCTGGTTTTGTTGAGGGTCCTGGAGCCTCTGCTAAAAAGGCTTAAGGATAAATAAGTGTACTGGGTGTCTAATCAATGTTTTTTAGATTTCACTGTTGCAACAAATTATCCCCGGGTTTCTAAAATCAATGCCTTTCCTGTAATCTAATTTTCAAAAGGATGCCATATGTCCTCTTTCCTGCTGCTGGTTTTGTTGAGGGTCCTGGAGCCTCTGCTAAAAAGGCCTAAAGATAAATAAATGTACTGGGTGTCTAATCAATGTTTTTTAGATTTCACTGTTGCAACAAATTATCCCCGGGTTTCTAAAATCAATGCCTTTCCTGTAATCTATTATTCACAAAGATGCCACATGTCCTCTTTCATGCTGTTGTTTCTGTTGAGGCTCCGGGAGCCTCTTATAAAAAGGACTAAGGATAAAGAAGTGTACTGGGTGTCTAATCTATGTTTTTTTAGATTTCACGGTTGCAACAAATTATCCCCGGGTTTCTAAAATCAATGCCTTTCCTGTAATCTATTATTCACAAGGATGCCATATGTCCTCTTTCATGCTGTTGTTTCTGTTGAGGCTCCGGGAGCCTCTTATAAAAAGGCCTAAGGATAAAGAAGTGTGCTGGGTGTCCAATCAATGTTTTTTTTTATTTCACAGTTGCAAAAAAATTATCTATGGCTTTGTAAAATCTATGCCTTACCTGTCATCTATTGTTCAAAAGGATGCCATATGTCCTCTTTCCTGCTGTTGTTTTTGTTGGGGGTCCGGAACACTATTCTAAAAAGGCCGAAGGAGAACGACCTGTACTGTACTGGGTGTCCAATCATGTTTTCGTTTTCAATTTCACGGTTCATAATAAATATTGCTGTGTAACTAAAATCAATGCCATACCTGTACTCTGTTGTTCAAAAGGATGGCATATGTGGTGTTTCATTCTGTTGTGGTTGTTGAGGGTCGTGGCCGTGGGACAGCGTATAAAACGGCTGAAGGAGAACAACCTGTACAGCCTTGCTCCTCTTTTTAGACAGGCCAGCTCTTTGCATACATGCCCACAGACTCTGTAACGCATGCCTCTTTTAGGGACAGGTGCAGCCATAATGCAGGGTCAGAACCTCTGCCTGCAACTGTTATACTCAATTTTGCGAAAGGAAGTAACCTTACCATGGTTCCCTGCACGCACGTATTGTTGTTATATTTTGGTGAGGGTAATCATGATGGCCATGTAGACCACCACCACTGAGAGTCCTGGAAGTAACAGGGATGAGATGAAAGAGCTAAGAATAGTAGAACTTGAAACAACAGAGTTAGCCATGGGTGTTAGTGCAAGACCACTTGGCTTTTTTATTGCTTTGGGTGCGGCTATTCATGCAGGCCATATAGAGCTGCCACCATTAGGTGTTGTATCGGGTATTAAACTAATAAGAACAGTACTACCAAAATACAGCCAATGAAGGGCCTTATGAAGACTGAGCCAAGGTTGGATTGTAGTAATTGGTTAGGCTAATCATGATGGCCATGTAGACCACCACCGAGAGTCCTGGAAGTAACAGGGATGATGAAATGAAAGTGCTAAGAATAGTACTACTTGAAACAACAGAGTTAGCCATGGGTGTTAATCCAAGACCGCTTGGATTTATTTTTGTATTGGGTGCGGCTAATCATGCAGGCCATATAGAGCTGCCACCATTCGGTATTGTATCAGCTATAAAAATAATAAGAACTGTACTATCAAAATACAGCCAATGAAGGGCCTATGAAGACTGAGCAAAGGTTGGATTGTAGTATTTTGTTCGGCTAATCATGATGGCCATGTAGACCACCCGTAACAGGGATGAAAGTGCTAAGAATAGTACTAATTGAAACAACCGAGTTAGCCATGGGTGTTAGTCTAAGACCACTCGGCTTTTTTTTGGGTTTGGGTGCAGCTAATCATGAAGGCCAGATAGACCTGCCACCATTTGGTGTTGTAACAGGTATTAAACTGCAAAGAACAGTACTACTTAACACAACCTACTTACCATGGGTCCCAGAACATATGTTTGGTTATTATATTTTGTAAGGGTAATCATGCAGGCCATATAGACCTCCACCGATAGGGTGAGTATGAGTAACAGCTATTAAAATGCGAAGGACATTACTAATTAACACAACATAGTTACCATGGGTCACAGACCAAGAGCAGATGTCTTATTATTATATTTTGTATGGGTAATCATCCAGGCCGTATAGACCTCACCAAATAGAGGGAGTTACAGAGATTAAAGTGCTAAGAATGGTAGTACTTAAAACACAACCTAGTTAAAATGGGTACCAGACCGCATGTCTTATTATTATATTTTTTCAGGGTAATCAGGCAGGCCATATAGAACACCCCCGATAAGGGGGGGGGGGGACAGGGATTAAAGTGCTAAGAAAAGTACTAATTAACACAAGCTAGTTATCATGGGTCCAACACCGTGTGTCTTGATGTTATACTTTGTCAGGGTAATCATGCAGGCCATATAGACCTCCCTTGATAGGGGGAGTAACAGGGATTACAGTTATAAGAATAGTACTACTTAAACACAACCTTATTACCATGGGTCCAAGACCAGATGTCTTATTATTATACTTTGTCAGGCTAATCATGCAGGCCATATAGAGCTCAAACAAAAGGGGGGGTAAGAGGGATTCAAGTGATATGAAAAGTTTTACTTAACACAACAAAATTACCATGGGTCCCAGACCAGATGTTTTCTTATTATACTTTGTCAGGCTAATCATGCAGGCCATATAGAGCTCCAACAAAAGGTTGGGTAAGAGGGATTCAAGTGATAAGAAAAGTTTTACTTAACACAACAAAATTACCATGGGTCCCAGACCGCGTGTCTTGTTGTTATACTTTGTCAGGGTAATCATAACCGCCATATAGACCTCCACCAATAGGGGGAGTTAAAGGGCTGAAAGTGCGAAGAATAGTACTACTTAACACAACCTAGTTGGGTCCAAGAACGCATGTTTAATTATTACACTTTATCAGGGTAATTATATATCTAACAAATCTATCCATTTCTCTTCTATCGATTCTATCTAACTATCAATCTATGTATATCTATCTATCCTATCTATCAATCTATCTTCTGTCCGGGATGTTTTGAGACAGCCACTTGTGTTTCTGACAAATTTGAAGTAGGAGGACAGAACAATCATCTTCTTCCATCTCCCGGTTCCACAAATGAAGGCCATATAGACCTCATCTGATAGGGGGAGTAACAGGTTGTAGTAAAATGTTAAGAATAGTACTACTTAACACACCACGGGTCACAGACCGCATGTCTTATTGTTATACTCTGTCAGGGAAATTATATATATTTCAAATCCATTTATTTATATATCAAATCGATCTAACTATCAAACGTATCGATCAAATGTAAATTGCATCTATTGACCAATGTAATTCGTATCTAGAAAATGTATATTACATATTTTGGTTGATGTCATTCGTATCTATAAAATGTATATTGCATCTTTTATTCGATAACATTCTTATCTATCAAATGTATATTGCATCTATTGATCAATGTAATTCGTATCGATCGAATGTATATTGCATCTATTGAGCTATGTACAGTGTATCGATCATATGTATATTGCATCGATTGAGCTATGTTATCTATGTATCTATCTATCAAATCTATCTATCTCGTGGTTGTGCAAGTGGACTGTTTGCGGTTGATTGCGGTGCGTAACACTTGGAGTTTGCTCTGTCACTGTGATGCGGCCGTAACCCTTACACTACCTGATAGATACGACATCATAACTGATGTTTTAAAGCACGTTATTGCAAACAATTTGGGAATGTTAGTTGATTTAGGCCCATTATGGCTTAAAAGCAGACTCTGCATAAACTATGTAATATTCCATGGGAGTTTTGCCAGGGATCCCCCTCCAGCATGCGACAGTCCAGGCGTTAGTACCTTTGAAACAACTTTTCCATCACTATTGTGGCCAGAAAGAGTCCTTGTAGGTTTTAAAGTTCGCCTGCCTATTGAATTTTAGGTTCGTGACATCACTACCCAAGATTAGCAACATGGAGAAAACTCAACTGATAGTACTAATAGGAATAGTTGCTAATAATACCAGTCTTGTAATTATGAAAGATTTTAAATCCCACTAAATAAATGAAACTAGCAATACAGCTGAACAAAGTCATTAAATAAAATGCAATTCATGACCCATGTTAAACGCTAGAGAAGTGCAGCCAAAAATCTTCATTTTGGACAAAATTTCTAAATATTCAGGGAAATTAAAATGTAAATGTTTCAAAGCTACAGGTGAAAAGTTCAGCTGTAGCTACAATACTTAAAGTGATGGTAAAGGGACGCCATATTAAAAGAGGCATTTGACACATCTTTATAAATAAACATGAGTTGAATTCATTATTTATTTTTTATTTTTAATATTAATCGAGTTATTAATACATCAAACCTTAAATTCTAGAGTCCGGCATTCTGCCCGGCACTATGACAATTTTTTTTTTTTTGTGACGTATACTTTGGCATCCAGTTGAAATCCTTGCCGTTAGGCGACCACAAGTTTAGCCAAACTGCCCTCTCTATCTACAGCGCATGCTTAACTAAGGCCTAGATTTAGAGTTTGGCGTTAGCCGTGAAAACCAGCGTTAGAGGCTCCTAACGCTGGTTTTAGGCTACCGCCGGTATTTGGAGTCACTCAAAATAGGGTCTAACGCTCACTTTCCAGCCGCGACTTTTCCATACCGCAGATCCCCTTACGTAAATTGCGTATCCTATCTTTTCAATGGGATTTTTCTAACTCCGGTATTTAGAGTCATTTCTGAAGTGAGCGTTAGACATCTAACGATAAAACTCCAGCCGCAGGAAAAAAGTCAGTAGTTAAGAGCTTTCTGGGCTAACGCCGGTTTATAAAGCTCTTAACTACTGTACTCTAAAGTACACTAACACCCATAAACTACCTATGTACCCCTAAACCGAGGTCCCCCCACATCGCCGACACTCTAAAAAAATTTTTTAACCCCTAATCTGCCGACCGCCACCTACGTTATCCTTATGTACCCCTAATCTGCGGCCCCTAACACCGCCGACCCCTGTATTATATTTATTAACCCCTAATCTGCCCCCCTCAACGTCGCCTCCACCTACCTACACTTATTAACCCCTAATCTGCCGACCGCAAAGCGCCGCCACCTACGTTATCCTTATGTACCCCTAATCTGCTGCCCCTAACACCGCCGACCCCTATATTATATTTATTAACCCTTAATCTGCCCCCACAACGTCGCCTCCACCTGCCTACACTTATTAACCTCTAATCTGCCGACCGGACCTGAGCGCTACTATAATAAAGTTATTAACCCCTAATCCGCCTCACTAACCCTATCATAAATAGTATTAACCCCTAATCTGCCCTCCCTAACATCGCCGACACCTAACTTCAATTATTAACCCCTAATCTGCCGACCGAATCTCGCCGCTATTCTAATAAATGTATTAACCCCTAAAGCTAAGTCTAACCCTAATACTAACACCCCCCTAAGTTAAATATAATTTAAATCTAACGAAATTAATTAACTCTTATTAAATAAATTATTCCAATTTAAAGCTAAATACTTACCTGTAAAATAAATCCTAATATAGCTACAATATAAATTATAATTATATTATAGCTATTTTAGGATTTATATTTATTTTACAGGTAACTTTGTATTTATTTTAACCAGGTACAATAGCTATTAAATAGTTAAGAACTATTTAATAGCTAAAATAGTTAAAATAATTACAAATTTACCTGTAAAAGAAATCCTAACCTAAGTTACAAATAAACCTAACACTAGACTATCAATAAATTAATTAAATAAACTACCTACAATTACCTACAATTAACCTAACACTACACTATCAATAAATTAATTAAATACAATTGCTACAAATAAATACAATTAAATAAACTAGCTAAAGTACAAAAAATAAAAAAGAACTAAGTTACAAAAAATAAAAAAATATTTACAAACATAAGAAAAATATTACAACAATTTTAAACTAATTACACCTACTCTAAGCACCCTAATAAAATAACAAAGCCCCCCAAAATAAAAAAAATGCCCTACCCTATTCTAAATTACTAAAGTTCAAAGCTCTTTTACCTTACCAGCCCTGAACAGGGCCTTTTGCGGGGCATGCCCCAAGAAATTCAGCTCTTTTGCCTGTAAAAAAACCCATACAATACCCCCCCCAACATTACAACCCACCACCCACATACCCCTAATCTAACCCAAACCCCCCTTAAATAAACCTAACACTAAGCCCCTGAAGATCATCCTACCTTGTCTTCACCATACCAGGTTCACCGATCGGTCCAGAAGAGCTCCTCCGATGTCCTGATCCAAGCCCAAGCGGGGGGCTGAAGAGGTCCATGATCCGGCTGAAGTCTTCATCCAAGCGTGCCAGAAGAGGTCTTCCATCCGATTGAAGTCTTCATCCAAGCGGCATCCATCCGGAGCGAAGCGGCAGCATCCTGAAGACCTCCACCGCGGAACATCCATCCTGGCCGACGACTGAATGACGAATGACGGTTCCTTTAAATGACGTCATCCAAGATGGCGTCCCTCGAATTCCGATTGGCTGATAGGATTCTATCAGCCAATCGGAATTAAGGTAGGAATATTCTGATTGGCTGATGGAATCAGCCAATCAGAATCAAGTTCAATCCGATTGGCTGATCCGATCAGCCAATCAGATTGAGCTCGCATTCTATTGGCTGTTCCGATCAGCCAATAGAATGCAAGCTCAATCTGATTGGCTGATTGGATCAGCCAATCGGATTGAACTTGATTCTGATTGGCTGATTCCATCAGCCAATCAGAATATTCCTATCTTAATTCCGATTGGCTGATAGAATCCTATCAGCCAATCGGAATTCGAGGGACGCCATCTTGGATGACGTCATTTAAAGGAACCGTCATTCGTCGTTCAGTCGTCGGCCAGGATGGATGTTCCGCGGTGGAGGTCTTCAGGATGCTGCCGCTTCGCTCCGGATGGATGCCGCTTGGATGAAGACTTCAATCGGATGGAAGACCTCTTCTGGCCCGCTTGGATGAAGACTTCAGCCGGATCATGGACCTCTTCAGCCCCCCGCTTGGGCTTGGATCAGGACATCGGAGGAGCTCTTCTGGACCGATCGGGGAACCTGGTATGGTGAAGACAAGGTAGGATGATCTTCAGGGGCTTAGTGTTAGGTTTATTTAAGGGGGGTTTGGGTTAGATTAGGGGTATGTGGGTGGTGGGTTGTAATGTTGGGGGGGGGTATTGTATGTTTTTTTTTACAGGCAAAAGAGCTGAATTTCTTGGGGCATGCCCCGCAAAGGGCCCTGTTCAGGGCTGGTAAGGTAAAAGAGCTTTGAACTTTAGTAATTTAGAATAGGGTAGGGCATTTTTTTATTCTGGGGGGCTTTGTTATTTTATTAGGGGGCTTAGAGTAGGTGTAATTAGTTTAAAATTGTTGTAATATTTTTCTTATGTTTGTAAATATTTTTTTATTTTTTGTAACTTAGTTCTTTTTTATTTTTTGTACTTTAGCTAGTTTATTTAATTGTATTTATTTGTAGCAATTGTATTTAATTAATTTATTGATAGTGTAGTGTTAGGTTAATTGTAGGTAATTGTAGGTAGTTTATTTAATTAATTTATTGATAGTCTAGTGTTAGGTTTATTTGTAACTTAGGTTAGGATTTCTTTTACAGGTAAATTTGTAATTATTTTAACTATTTTAGCTATTAAATAGTTCTTAACTATTTAATAGCTATTGTACCTGGTTAAAATAAATACAAAGTTACCTGTAAAATAAATATAAATCCTAAAATAGCTATAATATAATTATAATTTATATTGTAGCTATATTAGGATTTATTTTACAGGTAAGTATTTAGCTTTAAATTGGAATAATTTATTTAATAAGAGTTAATTAATTTCGTTAGATTTAAACTATATTTAATTTAGGGGGGTGTTAGTATTAGGGTTAGACTTAGCTTTAGGGGTTAATACATTTATTAGAATAGCGGCGAGATTCGGTCGGCAGATTAGGGGTTAATAATTGAAGTTAGGTGTCGGCGATGTTAGGGAGGGCAGATTAAGGGTTAATACTATTTATGATAGGGTTAGTGAGGCGGATTAGGGGTTAATAACTTTATTATAGTAGCGCTCAGGTCCGGTCGGCAGATTAGGGGTTAATAAGTGTAGGCAGGTGGAGGCGACGTTGTAGGGGGCCGATTAGGGGTTAATAAATATAATATAGGGGTCGGCGGTGTTAGGGGCAGCAGATTAGGGGTACATAGGGATAATGTAAGTAGCGGCGGTTTACGGAGCGGCAGATTAGGGGTTAATAATAATATGCAGGGGTCAGCGATAGCGGGGGCGGCAGATTAGGGGTTAATAAGTGTAAGGTTAGGGGTGTTTAGACTCGGGGTACATGTTAGAGTGTTAAGTGCAGACGTAGAAAGGGTTACCGCATAGCAAACAATGGGGCTGCGTTAGGAGCTGAACACGGCTTTTTTTGCAGGTGTTTGGTTTTTTTTCAGCTCAAACAGCCCCATTGTTTCCTATGGGGGAATCGTGCACGAGCACGTTTTTGAGGCTGGCCGCGTCCGTAAGCAACTCTGGTATCGAGAGTTGAAGCTGCGTTAAAAATGCTCTACGCTCCTTTTTTGGAGCCTAACGCAGCCTTTATGTGGACTCTCGATACCAGAGTTATTTTTATGGTGCGGCCAGAAAAAAGCCGGCGTTAGTTTTTCGGGTCGTTACCGACAAAACTCCAAATCTAGGCCTAAGTTAATACATTTTGCAAGTAATGCGCATATCTTAGTGCATAGGGAGCAAGCCTGGTTGATTATGTAGAGAGTGGGTGGAGCCGCTTTCTACATGGGATAGAGCACTGCCTAGGAAGTTTATCGAGGGCGGAGTGAGGCGCGGTAAATATAAAAATGTAAATTAAAAAAATAAAATTTTTCAATGTTTTTTTATAATCAAAACTTAGAGATTTAATTGATTAAAGGATAGGCTACATATATGAATGACCAGAGAGCCGTAACTTTACCATCACTTTAATGTGTGCTGGAGAGCAGGGAGAGCACGCTAAGGTAAGTATTAACAACTTAAAAAAATAAAGTAAACAAATCAATAATGACGATTTGTTTATTATTTTTTTTTTAATTCTCTTTGTGCATTCATTCGGATTTGCTTCATTCGGTTAAAAGAAAACAAAAATCTGCTTTTCGGCACGAATGTGAATTCTTATAAAAACTAATGCACATCTCTATTAAGTGCTGGGCTAGGTTATTTTAAAGAATGCTCTGACACTTTTTTCACTTTTCTTATTCACCGTTTGGCAACTCGCTCTATTGTCCCTCACGCAGCTCTTGAGTATTGGTATTGCATAGCCACTCCCCCATCTGTACACTCCCTCTTCTGCTGCATCAACATCCTCATTAAGTGCCCCTCTCAACGTGAGATGAGCACCCTGGGATCTTCTTGACTAGGCCACCAGTCTCCCAGTTCCGTAAAGTCTCAAGGAAATTCGAGGAGGTGCTGGAAAACACTGGGAGGTATTCGTAAGTTGGAGACAAGGGCACATGCATTCAACCAGCGGCTTTATCTGCTGCATGTGGCACACAGATTCAAGCAGTGATAGTGTTTAATTGTTCACAGTTTCTTTTAGATGAGATATGCTTAATATATATATATATGTATATAAGAGAGAGAACAAGAGAGAGGGAGAGAAATACAATTTAAACATTTAAACAAATATTTTATGAAACTATATTTAGCAAGAACTTCTTTTTAAGTCACATGAAACCTTTTTGTCATTTTAACAAATGATCTTAGCCACTAATGATTGTATGAACACTGTAACAAACTATGAGTATATTCCCATCACGCACACATAAATTATTCAGATCTTAAAGGGACAGGAAACACAAAAATGTTCTTTCATGATTTAGGTAGAGCAATTTTAAACAGCTTTCCAGTTTACTTCTATTATCAAATTTGCTTAATTATCTTGGTATCATTTAGTGAAGGAGCACCAATGCACTACTGGTTTCTAACTGAACACATTGGTGAGCCAATGACAATAGGTATTTATATGCAGCCACCAATCAGCAGTCAGAACCTAAGTTCTTTACTGCTCCTGAGTTTACCTAGATAAACATTTCACCAAGTAAATTGGAAAATTGTTTAAAATTGTATGCTCTGTCGTAAGCATGAATGTCTAATTATGACTTTACTGTCCCTTTAACATAAACTGCCAGTGACCAGCAACTATAAAATATGGAACAATCTGTGCTGCAAAGCTTTTTCAAATAATACAGAATTAACAAGAGACCATAAATAAGTGTTAGTTGATACAAAATAATGACATCTATTCATGTGCTCCAATTGTCAAAGTTCATGAGTAGTAGAAGAGATATGTAACAGGATATCTTCCCCTATGAGGTCCACTGAGATTTCTCTTCAAAAGATGGAGGACTGCAGCCTGAGGCTCACGCAGAGTCAGGTTATATTGCTAAGTTTCTGAGCCTTTGTACGGAAAATTAAACCTGTTCATATTCTCCTAAGGTTCTATTTTATAGGTCAGAATGATGGAACTGACTTGTTCAAAGACACAGAACAGATACTGTAGAGTATTATAGAGATGACATCCAGTCTCACTTAAAATGACATAGGAAAGATAGATTGATTTGATTGCAGATAGTAATGTAAACATGAAAGCCAAAATTAAACATCCATTATTCAGATAGAGCATGTTATTTAATAAATCTCCCCAATTTACTTCTATTATCAAATGTAATTTGTTCTGCTGGTATCCTTTGTTAAAGAACTTACCTAGGTAAGCTCACTGCTGTCATATTATGCTCAATATTTGAAACAATGTTATTCATTTTTGTAAAACTGCTCCTCTATAGTGCTCAACCATGCACAACAGTGTTAAAAAACATTGTTACAAACACCACTGCCATCTAGTGCTCATGACACGTTCACACTCTTTAGCATACCTACATATGCTCTTCAATAATGGATACAAAGAGAACAAAGTAAATTTGATATTAAAAGTACATTAGATAACTGTTTAAAACAGTATGTTCTGTCTGAATCCAGAATGAAGAACCTGCTTCTCAAGGGCTTTAATGCATCTGCAGATTTCTAAATGGAAATAAGTGTATTAACAAATGTTGTCAGGGTGACAAATGACTTCATTATTTGCCATCAGAGAAATAAAGATCCGTTTTGTTAGTAAAATATCCTTCCTGGATCCTTTCTGGATTTGTAAGTAAACGTTTGTATTTCTAAATGTACATGGTGCAAATAAACTGCTGCTATATTAGATACAGAGGTACGGCAAATACAGCAAATTCCCCTTTGTTCCTGTTGTGCTACATAACGGCAGGACAATAAAATAGCGATATCACCAATAACTGCTCCCAGCTCACATTTACTTAGTGCGCAATTAAGGCTACAATTTCACAGTTATTGTGTAATAACCACATGTTGTCTGGTTTTAATTTTTGTATTTGGATATTTTAATTGTGTTACTTATCATTTTAAACAAAATAATACATAAAATGTGCTCCCCGGGCATTTCTCATAAGTGTCTATTTCTACCTTTTATGAAGATTATTTTACAGTTTGTCACATTTCCTATTGGTGTCACTTATCTATTCTCACACAGCTCAATTTTCTACTTTTAGTTTTTCCCTTTAGTTTTATTCTCTCTTTTCCTTCTTTTAATAAAAAAACAAACCAAAAAAAACTGCCAGTTAAAATATCAGCATGTGGTTTGTGTAAATAATAATATTGTTTATAAAATGTGTTCTCATCAGTCTAAGACAAGTGTCAGACCTTTGTTATGACAATTACAAACATGGAGAGAAATCACACAAAATAGTTTATTTAGGTTTAGCATTTTGTTGTAAAGTGTGTGTTTCTCCATCTCCCGAGCCCTACATAGCAAGATAAACAACTCACAAGCTAAACTGTGCCTTTCTTAAAGTGATGGTAAATCTGAGCGTTTAACAAACGCTAGGATTTACCTACACTAAAAATAAAGTGGAGTTTTAGTGATCAGATGCTAAAATCATCCTTAATGTGCTGCCGCACATCGCTAAACTCAGCTGCTTAGGCCGCCCACGGCACATTGCTCTTCTACCAATGAGGTGACGCTTCCACCTGTAAACCAATAGCGGTGCGTGCATACAGAACACTGTCAGTTGACACGCACAGCTATTGGTTTAGAGGTGCAATTGTCACCTCATTGAATGGAGAGCGATGTGCCGTGGGCGACCCGGTGTCATTGAGTTAAGCGAGAAGCAGCGGTACAGAAAGGGTGAGTTTAGCACCTTTTTTTAATATCTGATCACTTAAATTCCACTTTATTTTTAGTGATGGTAAATCCTAGCGTTTGTTAAATTCCTGATTTGATTTGTTAGATAATTTCACCAGAACAGCGAGCTTGTGACATGGTAAGTAAATACTTGTAAGTAAATATTTGGTCCCTTGTGACATGGTAAGTAAATACTATTTGTAGGCCAGGTGAAGGGCAAAATGTAATTCTCCATATAATATTTTTGAATTAAACAACTTTACAATATACATTCATTATTTATTTTGCTTATTTTTGCTGGAAAATACCTATGAGAATTGTGCTCCGTTATACTTAAGTATGGTAAAATACTTCTCACCTTGCAATATGCAACACAGAGATTGGTTATATCAATTCACAAGGGCAATTACATCTGCTACAGCTGAGGAAACCAGGAACATAGATTCGACCAGGCGTTTATCTCAAGGCTGGATCTTAATGGCACAGTGTACTGTAAAACTGTTTTCCCCTTAATGTCTTTCCCACGACTTGTTATACCAGCTGCAGATTATAAAATGTATGGTAAATTGCTTCCAAAGGGTTATTTTTCCAAATTAGATGTTTTTGCTAAATGAAAACACAACCCATTAAGATGGACTGAGCTTGCAGAAAGAGCAGACGTCATCTTATCTCTCTATTCACACACACACACACATACGCCTCCTTATCTTATCTCTGGACCACTGCTGATTTTTCAGGTGGAGACAAAGGGCTAGATTTCGAGTGGATCGCTATTTTTCACTCCTGCTCACGCGCTAACTGTGCTCAAATTTTTATTTTTGCACATGTATTACAAGTTGAAAGTAAAAAGTTTTCGCTTGACTTCAATGGAGAGTGAAAAGTGGAAAAAAAAAACCTAACATCCAAGTAGTCGCGCAAACCAGATCACATTTTCTCAAGTGTGCTAACCCAACATGAAATATTAATATTTCACATTCTAATGTTCTTCACATACCAGAATATTTCTATTAATTCATAAATACATATTTCTATATATATGATGTTTTTTAGTAAAACATATCTATACATATATATATATATATATATATATATATATATATATATATATATATATATATAGAGAGAGAGAGAGAGAGAGAGAGAGAGAGAGAGAGAGAGAGAGAGAGAGAGAGAGAGAGACATTTCATAGGTATGGACACTAACAGGATTTAGCATATAATTCAAGATTTATTGTAGATAATATTTAAAGGGTCGACGTTTCGACCTTAAATCAGGCCTTTTTCAAGACAACTTGTCATATAAACATAGCTGGATAAAGGCACAGCAGTACTTTTCTTCCCGTCTGACACTGAGAGTCCGGGTGACTCTCATATAACGCAACCTTATACCTAATGAGTAATGCATACTCATAATTACACATAAAATACAATTATGTGTAAGCCTAATGATCAACTACTGTGTGGCCGTGGGATACTTAACGTATTCTAAATCTATCTAGTGTGTACAGTAGTTGATCCTGAGGAAGGCTTAAATACCTCAAAATGTCACTCAGTAAACAGTTTTGTTATTTATAAATCCAGAGAGTGCAATTGTCTTCATTCAATATATATTATTATTTTTGCACCCTGGTACATTGTAGAATATTGGATAGTGAGTGCGGTTTCTTCCGGTTACTAGATTGACTAGATGTCACTTTCTTGTTGGAAAATAAACCTGGATAGGCAATGGTTAAAATTAAGCTAGAGACAATGTGTGATTGGTTCAGGTAGGCTTTTTAAATGTGTGTACTCACCTGTATTTGCTATGCATGATTAAGGACCATGTAGGTCCGAAACGTCTGAATAAAGAAACCACCTGGAATTACTGTGGTGCTGTCACATTTTTTGAATTGACTGCATTTTTGGAGGAACAAAGATACTCTGTTATGACTGGCACACATTTTGAAAGTTTGTTTGAGTTTAGTGCTGGACTCCATTTGTTCTATTTTTCTATCTATCTATCTATCTATCTATCTATCTATGTGTGTAATCCAAAGTGAACCCAGCACTCACACAACTAAGCAACTTCTGGGGTGCACTACAACCAATGTATACAGATGCTCCAAGAAAGAATTCACTCTCCGGTATTAATCCAACATTGTTTACTGCAAAAAAGCTGTATAAACGTTTTCAGGCATACACCCGTCCTCAGACACATCTGGCACGGCGATGGGGTCAAATGTGGCCCCATCATTCGCTAAATTTGTATATGGCATGCTTTGAGGAGGAGGAAACAGTGCTATTTAAAGACCTCAGAATCAGATTGTTTAGAAGGTATATAGACGCTCTGTTGTTGATCTGGAGAGTTTCTGCTGAGGATCTTGAAACCTGGTTTTCAGAACTGAACCAACAGAATCAATATATGAAATTCCAGATGACAAATGATCTGACACAGATTGACTTCCTGGATCTGAGGATACAGAAGGTAGAAAAACAGTTGAATACAACATTATTTCACAAATCAACGGATCGCAAACAGTTGTCATCATCCCAGTCTGAAAAAGTTGTTGCTATGCTCACAGTTTAAAAGGGTTGTAAGAAACATCACAGACCCTAAAACTAAATAGTGCCAACTGAAGGACATGCATTTGAAATTTAAACAAAGAGCATATGGTAAAGAACATCTCCAAAAATAACTTGAAGAAACTCTGGTGATGACTAAGGAACAAGCACTTGAGAATAAGATGAAGAATCAAGCAAGCAAGAGGCTGGTGTTCTCTACTGAGTTTACACCTGACAAGATGGACTTACCAAGAATATTGAGACAGAACTGGAATATTCTCAAACCTAATAAGGCCTTACCATTTAATAATTTTGAGAGTCCTATGGTAGGATATTGAAAGGGAAGATCATTGAGAGATCAACTATTACGTACTGACAATAATTTGAGCTATACCAACAGAATCTGGTTAGGTACAGACAGAAATTGTTGCTATAGGTGTAGTGGATGTGTAACATGTGGGGGATTATCGAAGAGCAAGTTTTTTGTTCACCCATGGAGGAATAAGTGATACACCATCAATTACAGAGTTACTTGCACCACTTCACACATAGTATACATGCTACATTGTCCCTGTGGGAAATTGTACATAGGGAAGACCCAGGACGACCTTAGGACCAGGATGGCTAACCACCAGTCAGCAATACGCACTGCATTAAATTCGGGCAGTGCTGAGCAACCGGTGGCTAGGCATGTTTTACAGCAGGGCCATAATGTATCTGACTTAAGATATATCAGTATAGACCATATACCAGTTCCCACAAGAGGGGGTGATAGAGGTAAAATGCTCTTACAAAGAGAGTCTAAATGGATCTATATTTTAGATACCTTAGTGCCAAAAGGGTTAAACACCAATTTAGATCTCCATTGTTACTTGTAATAGGTTTGACTATTTATGGCATATGAGGTGACTTGGCTATACTAGAGTGTTCTTATTTGATGTATGACACAATGATTAAATATGCCTGTCTTGCATCTTTAAAACCTATATGATACAGTTTAACGGTTGACAAATATGTTATGATTATTGGTAATTACATTGCTATTAATGTTATCCACTCTACAGTATGTATGTATTTTAAAGTTAGATTTTTTTTTGTTGGCCCAGATGGCGCTCCGTAACGTGGCCCGCGCATGCGCATGCGCAGTTGCGCAGGTTGAGCGCCACAGAGTTTCCGGATGCGGCAGAGCAATATGCACCGGGTATTATGAGGGTAACATATATAAGGCGGTAAATCTGTTTTGTATTTTGTGTCTGAGGACGGGTGTATACCCGAAAATGTTTATACAGCTTTTTTTGCAGTAAACAATGTTGGATTAATACTGGAGAGTGCCTTCTTTCTTGGAGAATATATATATATATATATATATTATTTTACATTTTTCTAGCTACTTAACTGCAAAGGGCTCCAATGCACACACATATATACAGTATATATATATGAATGTAAATACATATATTCCAATATACATACATAAATACATCTGTACAAACACACACACACACACACACACACATATATATATATATACTGTATATATACTGTATCTATAGACATGTATATGTATGTATCTCTATGTTGCAGACCTCATATCTTTGAGCACTTATAACTTTTTTATGCAATATTTTTTTAAAAATAATTTTTATTCAATGGTTTTATTTTGAGTGTAACTGTACTATGTAATGTATTTTCAAAGTCAGACAGTCCAGTTCAAAGACTTACAGGAAAAAAAGCACAAAAACAATCAAATGTATGAGGGCCCGACCAAGAGTTGCACTGTTGTAAATCAGCTCTCATGAAGGTGATCTACAAAACAGCTGGGCTCATTCTTTGTTAAAAAGCATACCTTAGTAGGCTCAGGAGTTGGGGGCTAGCTGTTGATGGGTGGCTGCATATATATACCTCTTTTCATTGGCTTACCCATTTGCTCAGCTAGCTCCCAGTAGTGCATTGCTGCTCCTTCAATAAAGGATACCAAGAGAATGAAGCACATTTTCATAACAGGAGTAAATAGTAATGCATAATCTGTCTGAATCATGAAATAAAAAATGTGAGTTTCATGTCTATTTAAGGCCTTATTGAACTTCTAGGCCTTCTTAAAGGTACATTGTACAGTCAACGCAGCCGGCACCTTTCAGATTTGGATATGCTATAGAATTTAATGGGGGTGCATAGCAGCCCCCTAGAACACCTCTGGCCATAAGTCATAAGTTCAACATCCATTTATTGTGAGCTTTGGTAAATGTGAAAATACTGAAACATATTTCTATGTTTTACTTTCTAACCACAGTCAGTAAACTGAAATACTAAAAAAAGTTACTCAAATGCATTATAACGATCCTTAAAGGGACAGTAAAGTCAGAATTAGACATTCATGATTTAGATAGAGATATACAATTTTAAACAACTTTCCAATTTACTTCTATTATTTAATTTGCTTCCTTCTCTGGTTATTCCTTTGCTGAACGGTTTATCTGGGAAAGCTCAGGAGCAGCAAAGAACTTAGGTTCTAGCTGCTGATTGGTGGCTGCATATATATACTGATTGTCATTGGCTCACACATGTGTTCAGTTAGAAACCAGTAGTGCATTTCTGCTCCTTCAACAAATGATACCAAGAGAATGAAACTAATTAGATAATATAAGTAAACTGCAAAGTTGTTTAAAATTGTATGCTCTACCTAAATCATGAAAGAAATATTTTGAGTTTTATGTCCCTTTAATGAACCTTTCACAGATTCTTAATAATAAAAAAAAACTCAAATTGAATAAATAAAACTTCATTGGAATAAACTGGAAGAAAATCTCAAGACTTAGGACAGGCTGGTAACTTCTGCAATCAGCAGACTGAACAAGATTTACAGTCAACCTAATAAAAAGAAACATTCCCTGAAAAGCTCTCATTTACCAGAAGGCAGAAAAAAATCCTTTTATATTGTATCCACTTTCTCCTAATATGGATTCAATTTAAAGAGGAAACCTTCTCTCCCATTAGTTAAAGAAACAATAGCAGTATGCGTCTATGGGGTCCCAGTGTAGCAATAAATAACCAGTAGAAGGTAACAGAGATTGGCCCAGCAGCGTACTCAGGTGATGTAGCAGTAGGCCAGATATATAATGAGAGATGTTTAAGAGTTAGGTCTGTTCATTTGCAGAACCACTTACATCCCATGCAGTTGTCTGGGAAAATCTGTTTAAGAGCACGTAAGATCTGGTTAATATCAGTTAAGATGCTCTGACAGATCTCCTCTGGGTACCTTTTACAGCGCTGGTATTACAGGTTTTTACAAACCCGGCGTTAAAAGACAAGAAGTGAGCGTAGAGCACTCCAATACCAGCGCTTCTTAAGTCAGCGGTGAGCTGGTCGAACGTGCTCGTGCACAATTTCCCCATAGACATCAATGGGGAGAGCCGGCTGAGAAAAAGTCTAACACCTGCCAAAAAGCAGTGTAAATCTCAGTAACACAGCCCCATTGAATACTATGGGGAAACACCTTTTATCTTTACACCTAACACCCTAACATGAACCCCGAGTCTAAACACCCCTAATCTTACACTTATTAACCCCTAATCTGCCGCCCCCAACATCGCCGACACCTACATTATTCTTATTAACCCCTTAATCTGCCGCTCCGGACACCGCCGCCACCTACATTATATTTATTAACCCCTAATCTGCTGCCACCAACATCGCTGCCGCCTACATTATATTTATTAACCCCTAATCTGCCGCCCCCAATGTCGCCTCCACTATATTAAATGTATTAACCCATAAACCTAAGTCTAACCCTAATCCTAACACCCCTAATTGAAATATAATTAAAATAAATCTAAATAAAATTACTATCATTAACTACATTTTTCCTATTTAAAACGAAATACTTACCTATAAAATAAACGCTAAGCTAGCTACAATATAACTAATAGTTATATTGTAGCTAGCTTAGGGTTTATTTTTATTTTACAGGCAAGTTTGTATTTATTTTAACTAGGTAGAATAGTTATTAAATAGTTATTAACTATTTAATAACTACCTAGCTAAAATAAATACAAACTGACCTGTAAAATAAAACCTAAGTTACAATAACACCTAACACTACACTACAATTAAATAAATTAGCTAAATTAAATACAATTAAATAAATTAACTAAATTAAATGCAATTAAATAAATTAAATTAGCTAAATCACAACCCCCCACTAAATTACAGAAAATAAAAACAAATTACAGATCTTTAAACTAATTACACCTAATCTAATAGCCCTATCAAAATAAAAAAAGCCCCCCCCCCAAAATAAAAAAAACCCCTAGCCTAAACTAAACTATCAATAGTACTTAAAAGGGCCTTTTACGGGGCATTGCCCCAAAGTAATCAGCTCTTTTACCTGTAAAAAAAAAATACAAGTGACGTCATCCAAGATATCGCCCCTTAGATTGCGATTGGCTGAGAGAATTCTATCAGCAAATCGGAATTAAGGTAGAAAAATCCTATTGGTTGATTGGATCAGCCAATAGGACTGAACTTCAATCCTATTGGCTGATCCAATCAGCCAATAGGATTGAGCTGGCATTCTATTGGCTGATTGGAACAGCCAATAGAATGCCAGCTCAATCCTATTGGCTGATTGCATCAGCCAATAGGATTTTTTCTACCTTAATTCCGATTGGCTGATAGAATTCTATCAGCCAATCGGAATCTAAGGGACGCCATCTTGGATGACGTCACTTAAAGATATTCATTAAGAAGAAGCCGTTGTTTGAAAAGGATACTCCGCGTCGGATGTCTTGAAGATGGACACGCTCCGCAACGGAAGGATGAAGATAGAATATGCCATCTGGATGAAGATGGCCCGTCTGGAGGACCACTTCTGCCCTTTTGGAGGAACACTTCTGCTGGCTTTGTTGAGGACATCTTGCCGCTTGGATGAAGACTTCTCCCGGTAAGTGAATCTTCGGGGGTTAGTGTTAGGATTTTTTAAGGGTGTATTGGGTGGGTTTATTTTTTAGGTTAGGGCTTTGGGCCTGCAAAAGAGCTAAATGCCCTTTTAAGGGCAATGCCCATCCAAATGCCCTTTTCGGGGGTTTTTTTTACAGGTAAAAGAGCTGATTACTTTTGGGCAATGCCCCGCAAAAGGCCCTTTTAAGGGCTATTGATAGTTTAGGCTGGGGGGGCTTTTTTTTATTTTGATAGGACTATTAGATTAGGTGTAATTAGTTTAAAATTCTGTAATTTGTTTTTTATTTTCTGTAATTTAGTGTTTGTTTTATTTTGTGAATTAGCTAATTTCATTTATTTAATTGTATTTAATTTACTTAATTTATTTAATTGTATTTAATTTACTTAATTTATTTAATTGTAGTGTAGTGTTAGGTGTTATTTTACAGGTAAATATGTATTTATTTTATCTAGGTAGTTAGTAAATAGTTAATAACTATTTAGTAACTATTCTACCTAGTTAAAATAAATACAAACTTGCCTGTAAAATAAACCCTAAACTAGCTACAATGTAACTATTAGTTATATTGTAGATAGCTTAGAGTTTATTTTATAGGTAAGTATTTAGTTTTAAATAGGAATAATTTAGTTAAATATAGTAATTTTCTTTAGATTTATTTAAATTATATTTAAGTTAGGGGGTGTTAGGGTTAGATTTAGATTTAGGGGTTAATACATTTAATATAGTGGCGGCGACATTGGGGATGGCAGATTAGGGGTTAACAAGTATAATAAGTATAATTTAGGTGGCGGCGATGTTAGGGGCGGCAGATTAGGGGTTAATAATATTTAACTAGTGTTTGCGAGGCAGAAGTGCGGCGGTTTAGGGGTTAAAATGTTTATTCTAGTGGCGGCGATGTCCGGAGCAGCAGATTAGGGGTTAACATTTTTATTATAGTGTTTGCGATGCGGGAGGGCCTCGGTTTAGGGGTTAATAGGTAGTTTATGGGTGTTAGTGTACTTTTTAGCACTTTAGTTATGATTTTTATGCTACGGCGTTGTAGTGTAAAACTCATAACTACTGACTTTAAATTGCATTAGGAATCTTGGATGTAGAGGGTGTACCGCCTCCCAGGACAGGCTCGTAATACCAGCGCTATGGAAGTCCCATGGAAAAAAGGGTTTACGAAGTTTACGTAAGTCGGTTTGCGGTAATGCTGCTTTTTCAGCGTAATGCAAAACTCGTAATCTAGCCGCTTGAGATTTCATTATAAAAGTTTAGTTATGTGTAGTAAAACAAAAATTTCAATATAATTTCATTATTTGTTTCACCTACTATCTGTAGAATTTAGCTCTGAAAATTTAGTATTTTTAAAATTTTCATAACTGAAAAAGCCCACTGCATACTTATAAAGGCTAACCCTGCTTTATATCTTTCAATAACTGACTTTGCCAGATAAGAAAAGCAGAACAATGCCCTTGATACTAACAATATGATCATAGTTAGCCTTGTCAGCTGCAGACTCAAGCCCTTATTGGCTTCTCTAAATGAAGCAAGTGGTGGGTGGAGTTTGGTTATTGAAAAATAATTACAGCAAACAAGTTTTAAAAATGTTTAGAGTTGGCTGATTTGTTATTCTATATTAATACAACAGAAGTGTCTTATAATTATAAGGTGTTTACTGTCCCTTAAAGGAACATCATTTTCATATGATAAATCTGAAAGTGATGCAGTATAACTGTAAAAATAACTGACAGAAAAATATCACCTGAGAATTTCTATGTAAAAAAGGAAGATATTTTACCTCACAATTTCCTCAGCTCAGCAGAGTAAGTGTTGTGTAAACAGTTGTACTTCAGCTGCTGTCCAGCAGCCAATCAGCAGTGCTGAGGTCATGAACCCTTTTACTGTGATCTCATGAGATTTCTCTTAA
The DNA here is from genome assembly GCF_027579735.1 of Bombina bombina. Classification (NCBI taxonomy): domain Eukaryota; kingdom Metazoa; phylum Chordata; class Amphibia; order Anura; family Bombinatoridae; genus Bombina; species Bombina bombina. The sequence goes on along the minus strand of NC_069501.1, from coordinate 1,227,801,069 downwards.
CTCTTATGAGATTTCATAGTAAACTTCCTTAAACTGAATAGGGAAATAACATGAGTGTGCATGAGGCTCACTCCCTTGCCTGTCCTGGGACAGACATACTGATTTGCTGCTTAAAGTCCTTTACAATGGGGTGTGAATACTTAGGACACTTTGAGGTAAAATATCTTTCTCTTTTACATAGAGATGTTCAGGTGATATTTATTTTCTAGTCAGCTTTTTAAAGCTATGCTGCATCACTTTCAAGTCTTTCAACATTTGGGTATCATGGCCCTTTAAGTTTACAATTAGATTTTCGTAAATGACCATTAAACACTGTAAAATTGCATAATCAACAAATGCATAATTAAAAGACAATGTTAAAGCACTTAGTCTGAATTTCAAATGAGTAGCAGATTGCTTTCTGATACATTTCAAATTCCTTCTCCCTGCACCATGTGACAGCCATTAGCCAATTACAAAATGTATATACGTATATAATGTGAATTCTTGTACATGCTATGTAGGAGCTGTTGTCTCAGAAAGTGTGCATACAAATAGAGTCTACACATTTTAATAATCAAAGTCAACTGGAAGGTGTTTAAAGTTGCATTCTCTATTTCTATCTTGTCCGGCCGGGGAGCCCGCTGTTTAAGTGCATATACAATACTAGAATTTCCTAAATATAAGAGAGACCATTATAACAGGGGGAATTGTAGCCTTTTTAACACAGGCTTTCCCTGGCACCCCTGGACCCCAGTTTTCCTGGGAATACGTTAACGCGATTGCGATATTGTAACTGCAGCTTTTTGCGTGCATTGGGTTAGCACACTTTTTACTTTGACCTTATAATTTGAGCGCTATCCGATGTGGAGTTAGCGTTGGAGTGTTTAATACCACTTGTAATCTGGCCCCTAGTGTTCTGTAAAGCAGTGTTTCTCAACCGAGGTCCTCAAGTAACCCCAACAGGCCAGGTTTTAATTATAACTTAACTAGAGTACAGGTGAAATAATCAGCTGATGGGTGAGAGCAGGTTGGTTACCATGGTTACTGATCAGCTGATTATTTCACCTGTGCTCTGGTTCAGCTATAATGAAAACCTGGACTGTTGGGTGTACTTGAGGACCGCGGTTGAGAAACACTGCAGTCAAGACAGCTTGTTCCTGTGCTTTGCACTTTTTTATTTGACTTTTGTACTTTCTGTACCAAACAACTGCGTTTTTATATATTTAAAATACACATATTAACAATAAAAAGGGAATTTATGAAGTCAACTGAAAACAATTTTTTATTCAAGAGTTGTGCAATATATCAATATTTTATATTTTTCCTAGTTGTAAATAGAAGACATGAAATCAAATCCTTGGTGAGGTTTAGGATTTTGGCATATTTAGACAACAATATCATTAGAAAGGATTTAAGCAAAAGGAAATACAATTTAACTGCTATTTTATTGCAATCAGAGTTAATCATACACTCATCCATCAACAATTAGTAAAGGAAACACCCTTAACTAAACCATGTTGACCGTGACGCAACCTTAAGTACAATAAGTCAAATGTATTTATATGACACCCAGTCCGACCAAAATAATATTGAGTTTATTTACATAAGATGTTTACAATTAATTGACTCCCATGCTCTTTAGATCCATTGTGAATTTAGTGATGCTGTCTAGAAGAGATGGGCATTGTTTTTTTTACTTTATCCGAACTGAAATCTGTCTCAAAATATACATTTTACTTTTAAGCTGATATCGTTTTAAACAATTTTTTGCACACTTTGCTTCTTGAAAACATATACAAATTAAGCACTTTTTTGTTTAGAAAATCACTTACAAAAATAATGTACATCTGTTAAAAGAGTTTGCTAGTTTGAGTAGCTGACAAAGAGGTTACATGAGCAATGCATATTCTTTTTTTAAATTAATCTTACAGACTATCGGAAAGGCAACAGACTCTTTTTCAGTAAAATAAGGTCTGAGGCAGGCTAAAGTGAGGAACCAAACTAAAGTCAGTAACTGGATGTAGTTTACAGCAGTGAGAACAGATAAATTATTAAAATACTCAAAAGCCAGGGTTGGTGATAACCAATATCAGCAGTATATAGCAGTCAGAGGACAATTAGGATTGAAGTCAGAAACTCTGCCAGGGTCAAGAACGGATTAACATTTTACACTAGCTAGATGATAAAAAAAGGAGTGAATTCAGAAGGTAGGCCAGGAACCAGATCAGTATCATATACCAGCTGGATGACAAAACAGGACTGAATTCAGAAGGAAGCCAGGAAGCAGATCAGCATCATACACCAGCTGGATGACAAAACAGGATTGAATTCAGATGGTAGGCCAGGAACCAGATCAGCATCATACACCAGCCAGATGATAAAAAAGGAGTGAATTCAGAAGGTAGGCCAGGAACCAGATCAGTATCATATACCAGCTGGATGATAAAAAAGGAGTGAATTCAGAAGGTAGGCCAGGAACCAGTTCAGTATCATATACCAGCTGGATGACAAAACAGGATTGAATTCAGAGGGTAGGCCAGGAACCAGATCAGTATCATATACCAGCTGGATGACAAAACAGGATTGAATTCAGAGGGTAGGCCATGAACCAGATCAGCATCATACACCAGCTGGATGACAAAATAGGATTGAATTCAGAAGGTAGACCATGAATCAGATCAGCATCAGACACCAGCTGGATGACAAAACAGGATTGAATTCAGAAGGTAGGCCAGGAACCAGATCAGTATTGTACACCAGCTGGATGACAAAACAGGAGTGAATTCAGAAGGTAGGCCAGGAACCTGATGAGTATTATACAGCAAATAGTGGGTAATGTGTAATATGTAGTCAGGAGCCTGGCTGTGGCCTGGAACCAGATGTTGGCAACAAGAGGGACAGTAGGCAGGAGACGGATACTAGGGTACATCCTGTATTTAGTTTATGAAGAAGTATTTATGGTATCAAGAGGTGTAACATATAGTGTTGTTCTTTGTAAAGGTAACACAGAATGTTAGGACAGGGGTGCACCATACAAATGGCAGGCCATACAGGGCGTGTGGAATAAGGGTGGTGGGCTGTGGGGCCCCACAATTTTGTCTTGCCCAGGACCAAGCAAACACTAAAGGTGGCTCTGTTCCACCCAAATCCCTTTTCTTACTGGCAAACAACTTACTGTCAAAATTGCAGTATATCCCTTAAAAGTGACCATCACAATATAGAGCATAGTTTGCTGTATTGTTTAGGGAATCAAATAAGAGTATGTTTCTTGAAATTTGCCTAAACAAAAGTGTGGTTTGCTGACACGTGTTGGTAGTTTGTTGGATCTCTATCACTTTCGGTTTGGCTGTCCTTTGCATAAAAGTAAATAGTGCCATTGCTAAAAGCAGCTGTAGAATACGAACATTTTTTTTGAGACTTCCTGTGGGTGGTCTTCAGTAATTGCTCCAGCGCCATACTGCTCAATTCAATAAGCCTTCATATTATAAATTTAACTAATTTGACTTTTGGAATTGAGATCTGCACCAAGGGGTATACTACTATCCTTGTTCTAAGCCTAGATGCACTTTATCTGCTCTGCCAGGTGCACAACAGACATAAGAAGACCATTGGTACATTTCCCAGTAGTAATATAGGTTGCAGGTTTTTATTGATAAAAGGTTGGGTTGGGACTGGAAGGGGCGGAGTCATGAACAGGTGCTTCGTGTTACAACTCTGGTGGGATAGAGTCAAGCCCTTTACACCTACTATCCAACAAACATATCCTTGGGGCCGTCTACTTTTTGCGGCCGTCAGATACCAAAACTTAAGGCTAGAGCAGCTTGTGAGTAGCTCTCCATAACCATTCTAGGAGCAGCTGCAATACCGGGCACCGCACAGGATATTGAAGGCCCTTTATCCCAGGCCTGCCTGGTTAATATCGGCAACACCGGAACACCAGTGCATTCCAGGGCGGCATCAACTGAAGCTTCAAGACAGTTGGTGGCAGACTGACCTATCCATAGACTGCACCGGCACCTAGAAGGTAAAGTCTCTCAGCAATTGGCGGGTCCGGATCGACACTCTCACGTGAAGACGTGATCACCTCTAGAACCAGAGTGGATAGGACGATCCACAGGCTCCCGGAACAAGTCGACTGCCAACGCCGCACAAAACCCTTGACTCGACAAGCAATGCTGGAGAGGTGATTCCAAATACTCAGAGGCTGGAGCGGTGTACGAAGATCTGGGTCACAATGTCCTGTTGGACACCTGGAATGACCAGAACAGCAGACACCGCTGAAACTACCGAGTGGGATCACCAGGCCTATGCATCACGCATGATTGGCTGCAGGTTGCTGAGAGGTGGCTTGTAAGTACATGGGTAGAACTACCTAACTCTTTCTGGCTGTGCATCACTGACCGCTATACTCGGCGACCAAGCCAAGGAGACATCAGTCTTACCCTAAAGCATCAAAATGTGAGCCAAAATATAGGAGGTCTGATAACTACCGGAGGTAATAATTTACTAGGCTGCTCTGAGCAAACAGTACCCGGCCCCTGTCTAACTTTACATGGTGAGCTTATTGAAGTTCCAGCTCCAGTTTAAGAAGTTAATCCAAGGTCCCCAGGTGAGGGAATTACTGGACTTGATCTGTATTAAGGAACATCCAATGCATACTCATTGCACTGGATTAAGGTACTTACAAGAGAACTGATAACTGACACTGACACAGTTATTTACTACAATCTAAAGAAAGTGGCTATTGTTATAAATTCCTATGGCAGGTGTTTATATGACTGTATAGGGAGCATTATCCCCAAACGATCAGCTGCTTTGTCTTAAGAGGACTGTAGGTTTAAGCAATAATTTTACTGAAGTAATAGTCTCCCTTTCCCTTGTTTTTTATTCAGAGTGTAAAAAGGTTCATATCATTAAGAGATTATTATTTTCTGAAAATTTGTGGAAAACTTAAATTTGATTATCCTGCCCCACAATTTTGCAAAGCCTATAGTTACCTATTCTTCTTTAAAGGTTATATTTACAATGTTATAGCAAAGGCTACTTTTATTTGCATGACTTGCAGGGAAATGATCACGCTGTAATAATAGTTAAAGGTGGAGTAACATAAATCTTTAATATCCTAAGTGCAAATTGCATAGATACTAGTTGGCATCATATGTTTTTTTGTTTAATTTCTGTACCTATGCACAAAATAACCCTAATCACTATAGACACTTATTCACAGAGGTTTAATTAACCCTACACTACACTTTAAAAAAAAAAAAAGAAAGGCCTACAAGATATAGTCAAGCAAATTTCAGAAACCATGATACCTCAATTTGAACAAATTAAAACAGATATAGGTAACATAACTGCTGAAATTAAACAGTTTACACACAGACTGAATGAGGCAGAACAACGTATCTCTGGCTTGGAGGATGCTAATGTGCTACAAGACCAAATATCCAGACAACAAACTATTCTAATAGGGAATATGCAACATAAATTAAATGAAATAGAAGACCGAGCACGACGCAAGAATGTTAGACTCCTTGGTATTCCGGAATCTAATGAGTTTCAGGACTTACTCAAATTTATTTCTTTATCACTACCACAAAGTTTAGGGTTTGCACCTAATATACTACCCCTTGCAGTGGAAAGAGTACACTGTATAGGTACACCTAAAATATTGCCGGATGGTACATTTAAGACTGTTATCGCAAAGTTTCTTAACTTCCAAGACAAGCTCAATGTCATGCATCGCTATAGACAAAGGATTCCATTTGGATTTGAAGACAAAACAATACTAATGTTTCAGGATTTTTCACTGAGACATCACAAAAGAGAAGAGAAATGAGACCTCTATGCACTACATTAATAAATACTGGCATAAAGGCCACAGTTATTTGCCCAGCAAAAATTAAAATTCTATTAGACGGCGACCGCATGACATTGAACAACCCCGAGGAGGTTAGGGAATTTGCTAAGAAGAAGGGTATTATTTTGTAAAATTGTAATGTATAAAACTGCAGGTGGTCTTCTTATTATTAGTTAAAAGATATACGTTCTTTTAGTTTCATAAGAGACGTAATCTATTGAAATACTTACCGGCTAAAGATGCTGATGTTGTTCAGATTATGTTTTATTTTTATCTCTCTCTTTCTTCTTTTTTTTTTCTTTCTTTGCCACTCCACCCCTCCTCCCTACTACCAAAACATTTTAAATATGGATATTTTCTTTATGCCCGACTATACACTTAAATAAATGAAGGACCAAATTTATCTGGCCTCCTGGAATGTAGGTGGGATTTCTTCCCCCCAAAAGCGCAATTAAGCACAATTAAAGCGATATAAACCCGATATAGTCTTCCTTCAAGAGACTCATTTAAAATCAATTGAGTTGGCCAAGCTTAAAATGGGATGGGTAGGGGAAGTGGTGGGCACCCCCTGTGCACATAGGAAAAAAGGAGTCTCTCTCGTTTTTAATAAAAATCTTCAATATAAAAGTATGGGAACTGAACTAGACCCAGAAGAAAGATATCTAATCCTACAAGTTGAGGGAATGATTTTAACTTTATGTAATATATACGGGCCCAATAAAATGGACAAAAACTTCTGGGCAAATTTACATTTGAAACTTTTACCTTTTTTCATGAAAAATTTAATCATTGCAGGTGACTTTAATTTAGCAGTGTATCCTTCATTGGACAGGCTTACACCTTTCTTGAACATGAATAGTAATCAAGAATCTAAATTGCTTAAAAGTTTTTGTAATTTACTCCATGTTAAAGATATTTGGCGGATACAGAATCCAGACCTAAATAAATTCTCATGCGAACCTTATACACATCAAACAATGCCCAAAATAAACTATCTTTTAGTAGCTGAAAAAATGTTGGGCTGCGAAATGATTACTAACATTCAAGAAATAATTATATCAGACCATACTATCCTCACCCTGAATTTTAAAATTAGGAATCACCAGGAAAGTAGGTAAAAGTCTGTTTCCCAAGATACCTCACATCTAATGTGCAATTTAATGCATGGTTAAGGCTAAAATGGATTGATTTTTATCAGCTTAATTCTTCACCTGAAATTAACATTGAAACATTATGGGAAACTTTTAGGGCAGTAATAAGAGGGGAAACTAAAGTATTTATGGTAATTTAAAAACGTAAAAGTATAGCGAGGGCTATACTACTCTCTAGTCAATTACGTAATGCATACAATTCCTACATCAGTGACCCATCCAGAAAATTCTGGGAATCATATCTTAAAATAAAAAGAGAAAGAAAAGTTTTTATAGCCCAAAATTTGGCCCAAGAAGACCTTAGGATGAGGTTTTTTTTTATTATACACATGGCGGCAAAGCGGGAAAGTTTCTAGATAATTTGACAAAATCCAAAAACAAGAAACATATTATTGAAGGGAGAACCACAAACATTAAGGAAATAAATAAACATATATTGCACTACTTTCAAGAGTTATATTCAGAAAGTACAGTAAAAATCCAAGCTAAAGATAATTTCTGGAGAAAAATTGAGACCCCAAAACTGGATAATACTAGACTAGATGATATGAATAGTCCTATTTCCCTTATGTAAGTAATTAATACTATTAAGAAAGCAGTGCCCAATAAAGCTGCGGGACCATACCAAATCCCTGGTGAACTATATAAAATACTGTCAGAAGATATTGCACCACTACTAGTAACTTTATTTAATCATTACTATACTAATAGTGCCCCATGTTCTAGACATTTTACTGCTTCCTTGATAGCTTTAATTCTTAAAAAAAATGAAGACCCAGAAGAGATCGGATCCTATAGGCCGATCTCACTACTGAATAGTGATTATAAAATTCTCATGAGTATCATAGCAAAAATAATTAAGCTTGTTATCGGTCCTCTGATACATAAGGACCAAGTGGGCTTTATGCCTGGCAGAAATTCCTCTCGTAATCTGAGGAAGCTCCAACTGATTTTAAATGTTCATCATTTACAATCAGAGAAAAGGAACTTTACAATAGGGCCAGATGCAGCAATAATCTCATTGGATGCAGAGAAGGCCTTCATCTCCATTTCTTGGGACCACCTGTTTACAGCTTTAACAAAGTTTGGGGTCGAAGGGGCTTTTCTGCATTTTATTTGATTAATTTATAATTCCTCCGCTGCCTCTATTATTATTAATGATACCCCTTCAGACAACTTTCCCTTATGTAAGTGATCAAGACAGGGCTGCCCACTTTTCCCCTACCTATTTAAATTGGCCCTAGAGCCCCTAGCTATTTGTCTAAGGAAAGAAATTGAAGGGATAAATTTGGGCAAAAGAAATGTCACCACATTACTGTACGCCGATCACTTACTAGTTTTAATGACAAATTCTAAAAAAATATTCTATTACTAATTCAAATTTTGCAGGACTTTGGTGCCTTTTCAGGTTACAAAGTTAATACACTAAAAACAGAAATTTTCTGGTTAAATAAATACAAAGATTCCTACCAAACCTGTCTCTTTAAAGAGGCAAAAGACGCACTCACGTACTTAGGTATTTAACTATCCAAAGATATTAATGAATAGTACGAATTCAACTACCCACCAATCTTAATCAAAATAAAACACGATATGGAAAAATGGGCAAAATTTAAATTAACCCTGACAGGCAAAGTCAATCTAATAAAGATGTTGATATTCCCTAAATTGCTTTATCTTATGCAAAATCTTCCAATACTAATTAAAAAAAAGGATCTAATCGCATTTAGACAGCTATGTAGCTATTTAGACTTGCACTACCAGATATCGAAAAATATTTAATCTAGTATGCACTGGAAAGATTGCCCTGGATTGGTTAGTGGGAGCTGATTATTATGCAAACTTTGAAAGAAATCTTAGTCCAACCATTTTCCCTTCCCGCACTTCTCCACTGTACTCCCGATAAATGCCCCAGTAAAATTAGACAGCTACCCGTTATACAAAATGTGATTGTGCCCTGGCAGAAAATACTTAAAATTTTACATACAGTATTAACCCGTGTTCCTCTAAATACTTACCTATTATTGGTAATCCTAATTTTGCCTCAGCGCTAGACTCTAAAATTTTTAAAAACTGGACCGCGAAAGGAGTCATGGAACTGTCAGTCTTTTACTATATTGAAACAAGAATTTGTTTTATCGAATAGAGATTTTGTTTGCAGGCCCGACACTTTATTCAGGCTTTAGTACATAATAATACAGGGGAGGATTCATGGCACATCTTGGAACTGGCTTTGAACTTCTTCAAAGCAGGTAAACACTCTTTTATTTTTATATAAGACAAGTATGTATACCTGTGGTAAAATAAATATACAAAAATTAGCAGATGCCTGGCAGGTTTCTCCAGAACGCATCCAAAAAAGTTTAAACTAGTAGACGCTGCAGCAATCTCCTCCTCCTGGAGAGAATCACACACCAAACTTATAAACAAAATATATATTACACCAAATGTTAAGGCTAGATGGGACAAATCAGGGGTACATTGCCAGAAATGTAAGACTCCAAAAGCGGATATATTCCACTGTTTTTGGAATTGTGCTAAAATTAAGAAATACTGGTAAAAGATTAATAACTGGGTTAATAAAATCAACCAGAGTAATATACAAATAGTGGGCAAACACGTCCTCTTTTTTTATAGATGGCCAAAAAGAAAACTCTTTTAAAAATACTTGCCAGTTAAATTCTATTATTATGGCTGGTAGACTACTGATCCTGAAATATTGGAAATCTAATAAAACCCCTAGTCTGGGAGAATTTATTCAGAAACTTAAAAACCAGATGATATTGGAACAACTCGATACCTCGGTAAATTCAGAAATCCAAGTTAAACGTTTTTTTGATAAATGGAAAAATGTTATTTCTTTCATGTAATTAGCAAGAGTCCATGAGCTAGTGACGTATGGGATATACATTCCTACCAGGAGGGGCAAAGTTTCCCAAACCTTAAAATGCCTATAAATACACCCCTCACCACACCCACAATTCAGTTTTACAAACTTTGCCTCCCATGGAGGTGGTGAAGTAAGTTTGTGCTAGATTCTACGTTGAAATGCGCTTCACAGCAGGCTGGAGCCCGGTTTTCCTCTCAGTGTGCAGTGAATGTCAGAGGGATGTGAAGAGAGTATTGCCTATTTGAATTCAATGGTCCCTTCTACGGGATCTATTTCATAGGTTCTCTGTTATCGGTCGTAGAGATTCATCTCTTACCTCCCTTTTCAGATCGACAATATACTCTTATATACCATTACCTCTACTGATTCTCGTTTCAGTACTGGTTTGGCTATCTGCTATATGTAGATGAGTGTCCTGGGGTAATTAAGTCTTATTTTTGTGACACTCTAAGCTATGGTTGGGCACTTTATACGTAAAGTTCTAAATATATGTCTTTAAACTTATATTTGCCATGATTCAGGATAATCAGTATTCCTTCTTTCACACTGTCAGTTTCATTATTTGGGAAAATGCATATGAATAAAATATTTTTCTTACCTTAAAGAAATTTTCTAATTGACTTTTTTCCTTGCGGGCTGTTAAGCTCGCGGGGGCAGAAAATGCTTCAATTTATTGCATCATTCTTGGCGCAAACTTTTTTGGCGCAAAATTGTCATTTCCGGCGCCATAGTTGACGCCGGAAGTTTACACGTGGTTGCGTCATTTTTGATGCATGTGTGTTACAGACGTTTTTTTTTTGCGCCCAAAAGTGTGGGCGTCATACTTGGCGCCAAAAAATGTTTGGCGCCAAAAAATGTGGGCGTCATACTTGGCGCCACTTTTTTTCACATTATTTAAGTCTCACTTTTTTGTGGCTTCTGGTTGCTAGAGGCTTGTTTGTTTTGCATTTTTCCCCATTCCTGAAACTGTCATTTAAGGAATTTGATAATTTTGCTTTATATGTTGTTTTTTTCTATTACATATTGCAAGATTTTCCATAAATTATTCCTGGATCAGAACATACTGAGGGATTCCTGTTGACTAAGAAGTCCTACCAAAGCTAAGTTCATTTATTTTAAATGTTATGAATCTTTATCTTTAGCTATGGTTTGTAATAAGTTATCATGATAAACTTTTACATGCAGAATCCATTAGTATTTATGCTTTATGTATTGTTTTTCTTTTTACATCTTATGTACAAGATATACTTAGAAAATTTATAAGAATATTTTTCTGATTCTAGGTTAAGGCTTTGTCTGACTTTGCGCCTTCTATTAAAAAAATTTTAGATCTTTTTTCAAACTTCTTTTTGATGAAGTTTCAAATGACCAACAACATACTGAATTATCCTTCTCTGATGATGTTTTTTTCTCTTTCAGAACTTTTCTTCATCAGATATTGACACTAACAAATCTACTTTTTTATTTTTTATTAGAGTACATTTGTTTTTTGTTGAAAAGGTGTTGATTATTTTGGATATTGAGGTAACTAGTTCTTTTTCAAAACTAGCTAACATTTTATTTCTGCTTATTTTATCTTCTGTGTCTTCAGAGGTTTTTTTCCCATTCCTTCATACTAGGGAATGGAATAGGCTGACAGTAGTAAGAGTATGGAGGTTATGTCAAACTTTTTTGACAGGTGGACACGCCCCTTTCTCCTCCCCTAAACCCGCCCATTTCCACTCCCACTTTTACGCCCCTTTTTTATATCAATTTGATATAAAATTGATATAAAAAGGGGATTTTGATACGAATTTGATATAAAATCGATATTAAAAAAGTGTTTTTAATACGTATTTGATATAAAATTGATATTAAATAGTTTTTTATTAGGATTTTGATTAAAAGGTTATAAGAGGTTACTAAGCTTATTTTGATATGGTTGATTAGGAGCTTTATAAAAGACTATAAAGTTTATTTAATTTAAAAAAGGTATAAAGTATACTTTGATATTGTATTCTATTAAAAGGGAGATATAAAATCTTAATATATATATCCTCTATAATGTTCAATAGGTTTAATAAGGCATGTCAGGACTTGCTATGAAAAAAAAAAGAAAAAAGATATAAAATGTAATAGGATTAAAAGGAGGATGTATAAGAGTGTATAAAATTCAATTGTTTTGATATTTTCTTTTATTAGGAGGTTATAAAAATGGGGGATAAAATATAATTTTGAACTTTAATGTTCAATAGGTTTAATAAGGCATGTCAGGACATGTCTTTTGCCAGAAATTCTAACATTATGTTAGGGGCGTGTCTTTTAACCAAAAACAAGAGGCGTGTCAGGACTTATCTTTTTGTCACAAAAATGTTACGTGGCATGTTAGGACATGTATTTTACTCAAAACAGACTAATATCGCACACGTATTTCGTAAAAATCATATAAATCAATGTTTTATGAAAAAAATAGCTGTATACTGCCTAAAGAATGGAGTCTGCTAACGTCAATCGTGGACTTGTATTAAGAGAATTATATCATAAACCTATAAACCCCGGGTCATTAGGCGGTGTTGAAAATCTGTACAAAGCAGCTAAAAAATATGGATTCAACAGAAAAAAAATTGTAAAATTTTTAAATCAGCAAGATGTTTATACGCTACATAAACCAGCCAGACGTATTTTTGAAAGAAATAAAATATATGCATCTTCTTTAGATATACAATGGCAAGCTGACCTGGTGTCCATGATAGATTACCATAAATATAATGACGGGATAAAGTATATTCTAACCGTTATAGATTGTTTTTCTAAATACGCTTGGGGCGTTGGATTACATAATAAAACTGGACCAAGCATCGCAAAGGGTTTTGAAACAATATTCAAAGATGGTCGTGTACCTATGAAAATACAGACTGATAAAGGCAAATTTTTTTTAAATGGAACAGTACAGAAGTTATTGAAAAAATTTAAAATTTAACATTTTGTCGCAAACAACTGTGTTAAAGCAGTAATCGTAGAACGATTTAACCGTACTTTAAAGACTAGAATGTGGCGCTATTTTACACATCACAACACACACAGATATATAAATATATTGAACAAATTAATTCATAGTTATAATAATACATACCACAGAACCATACGTTGTAAACCGGTAGAAGTGACGCAAGAAAATTCACTCGTCGTCTGGAAAAATATTTACAGTTCCTCTCCAAAAACTAAAAAGGTTAAACCTGTTTTAAAAATCGGTGACCACGTCAGGATTTCGAAACATAAGAACACGTTACGAACTACCGTGAAAACCTGGTAGACCATTACCAGCTTGTGTCCTATAATAATTACTGTAAACCGCCGGGTCACCATAAACCTTAACAGCCACCATTCTTTTAATAAAAGTTGTTCTTGCGCTGCCTAAAGTGTAGCTTAATGATTGCCTTTCCGTATCTAAATCCCACGTTCTTGTTCTGATCGTTCTTAATTTCAATTGTTATACGGTCAAAATGATGATTGTTTACAGGTATGTAGTCTGGCTTGGTGTACCGTTGAGTGATGATTTCATTATTGCCACCTGTAATTTCTACTGTTCTTAGTAATGGTACATATCCGTCACCCACACGTTGATGTTCTATGATGTCTGTATAGATAAAGAGTGTGTAGAAGCCGGCATTTATATCGCTATATATTTTGCCACCATCATTCTTTACACCTTGATTGTTAATCCCCAATATATGCGCCAACCTTTCTGAGGTTGAGATGGTAGAGTTACCTAAGATACGCACAGCTCTACCCAGTTCATTGTATTTAATCTTTACATCTACGTTAATGGCTTGGAGAGATACTAATTTTTCATTGATAGTTTTTATTAAATCATTTATATCTTTATAATAGCCTGCTTTTATGGCTAACGGCGTAGTTACATTGTTTGGTGACGTAACAATTATTCTAGAATCAGCGGCATCTAGGGTGTCCCACGTATGGGGGTATTGTATCTCCGTCAGAGCCACTTCCCATTCTCCTTTTAATATAATGGGTTTAGCTAACTTTGTTGTAAAACTAGATATCTTATTTGTAGGTAAAATGTTGTACGATGCGTTACTAGGTAACGTTAAGTAAAATGGTGATGCTTCCATTATTCTATATAACAGTTAACTGACTTTTGGGTATCCAGCTGTTAAATTTATCCGGAAAGCCCTTCCATTTAACATAAACGTACTCCTTTCTCCTAAAACTTTTCTGTTTTAAGATTTTTTCAATTTTGTAAATGCGTTTTTTATCTTGTGTTATTTTTTGAAGTTCTTCGGGGTAAAAGCTACCTTCGATAGACTCATCAGCTAAATCTTTAACTTTGTAAAGAGGTTTAAATCCTCTTGTATTCAGACCTTCAATTATAAAAATTTCATCTGTGAAATTTTGCTCATAACCTTTTGTGAACGTGTTCTTATGTTTCGAAATCCTGACGTGGTCACTGATTTTTAAAACAGGTTTAACCTTTTTAGTTTTTGGAGAGGAACTGTAAATATTTTTCCAGACGACGAGTGAATTTTCTTGCGTCACTTCTACCGGTTTACAACGTATGGTTCTGTGGTATGTATTATTATAACTATGAATTAATTTGTTCAATATATTTATATATCTGTGTGTGTTTTGATGTGTAAAATAGCGCCACATTCTAGTCTTTAAAGTACGGTTAAATCGTTCTACGATTGCTGCTTTAACACAGTTGTTTGCGACAAAATGTTGAATTTTAAATTTTTTCAATAACTTCTGTACCGTTCCATTTAAAAATTCTTTGCCTTTATCAGTCTGTATTTTCATAGGTACACGACCATCTTTGAATATTGTTTCAAAACCCTTTGCAATGCTTGGTCCAGTTTTATCATGTAATCCAACGCCCCAAGCGTATTTAGAAAAACAATCTATAAAGGTTAGAATATACTTTATACCGTCATTATATTTATGGTAATCTATCATGGACACCAGGTCAGCTTGCCATTGTATATCTAAAGAAGATGCATATATTTTATTTCTTTCAAAAATACGTCTGGCTGGTTTATGTAGCGTATAAACATCTTGCTGATTTAAAAATTTTACAATTTTTTTTCTGTTGAATCCATATTTTTTAGCTGCTTTGTACAGATTTTCAACACCGCCTAATGACCCGGGGTTTATAGGTTTATGATATAATTCTCTTAATACAAGTCCACGATTGACGTTAGCAGACTCCATTCTTTAGGCAGTATACAGCTATTTTTTTCATAAAACATTGATTTATATGATTTTTACGAAATACGTGTGCGATATTAGTCTGTTTTGAGTAAAATACATGTCCTAACATGCCACGTAACATTTTTGTGACAAAAAGATAAGTCCTGACACGCCTCTTGTTTTTGGTTAAAAGACACGCCCCTAACATAATGTTAGAATTTCTGACAAAAGACATGTCCTGACATGCCTTATTAAACCTATTGAACATTAAAGTTCAAAATTATATTTTATCCCCCATTTTTATAATCTCCTAATAAAAGAAAATATCAAAACAATTGAATTTTATACACTCTTATACATCCTCCTTTTAATCCTATTACATTTTATATCTTTTTTTTTTTTTCATAGCAAGTCCTGACATGCCTTATTAAACCTATTGAACATTATAGAGGATATATATATTAAGATTTTACATCTCCCTTTTAATAGAATACAATATCAAAGTATACTTTATACCTTTTTTAAATTAAATAAACTTTATAGTCTTTTATAAAGCTCCTAATCAACCATATCAAAATAAGCTTAATAACCTCTTATAACCTTTTAATCCAAATCCTAATAAAAAAACTATTTAATATCAATTTTATATCAAATACGTAATAAAAACACTTTTTTTAATATCGATTTTATATCAAATTCGTATCAAAATCCCCTTTTTATATCAATTTTATATCAAATTGATATCAAAAAGGGGCGTAAAAGTGGGAGTGGAAAGGGGCGGGTTTAGGGGAGGAGAAAGGGGCGTGTCCACCTGTCAAAAAAGTTTGACATAACCTCCATACTCTTACTACTGCTATATATTTTGCCACCATCATTCTTTACACCTTGATTGTTAATCCCCAATATATGCGCCAACCTTTCTGAGGTTGAGATGGTAGAGTTACCTAAGATACGCACAGCTCTACCCAGTTCGTTGTATTTAAGCTTTACATCTACGTTAATGGCTTGGAGAGATACTAATTTTTCATTGATAGTTTTTATTAAATCATTTATATCTTTATAATAGCCTGCTTTTATGGCTAACGGCGTAGTTACATTGTTTGGTGACGTAACAATTATTCTAGAATCAGCGGCATCTAGGGTGTCCCACGTATGGGGGTATTGTATCTCCGTCAGAGCCACTTCCCATTCTCCTTTTAATATAATGGGTTTAGCTAACTTTGTTGTAAAACTAGATATCTTATTTGTAGGAAAAATGTTGTACGATGCGTTACTAGGTAACGTTAAGTAAAATGGTGATGCTTCCATTATTCTATATAGCGGTTAACTGACTTTTGGGTATCCAGCTGTTAAATTTATCCGGATAGCCCTTCCATTTAACATAAACGTACTCCTTTCTCCTAAAACTTTTCTGTTTTAAGATTTTTTCAATTTTGTAAATGCGTTTTTTATCTTGTGTTATTTTTTGAAGTTCTTCGGGGGAAAAGCTACCTTCGATAGACTCATCAGCTAAATCTTTAATTTTGTAAAGAGGTTTAAATCCTCTTGTTTTCAGACCTTCAATTATAAAAATTTCATCTGAGAAATTTTGCTCCTAACCTTTTGTGAACATGTTCTTATGTTTCGAAATCCTGACGTGGTCACCGATTTTTAAAACAGGTTTAACCTTTTAAGTTTTTGGAGAGGAACTGTAAATATTTTTCCAGACGACGAGTGAATTTTCTTGCGTCACTTCTACTGGTTTACAACGTATGGTTCTGTGGTATGTATTATTATAACTATGAATTAATTTGTTCAATATATTTATATATCTGTGTGTGTTGTGATGTGTAAAATAGCGCCACATTCTAGTCTTTAAAGTACGGTTAAATCGTTCTACGATTGCTGCTTTAACACAGTTGTTTGCGACAAAATGTTGAATTTTAAATTTTTTCAATAACTTCTGTACTGTTCCATTTAAAAATTCTTTGCCTTTATCAGTCTGTATTTTCATAGGTACACGACCATCTTTGAATATTGTTTCAAAACCCTTTGCGATGCTTGGTCCAGTTTTATCAGTAATCCAACGCCCCAAGCGTATTTAGAAAAACAATCTATAACGGTTAGAATATACTTTATCCCGTCATTATATTTATGGTAATCTATCATGGACACCAGGTCAGCTTGCCATTGTATATCTAAAGAAGATGCATATATTTTATTTCTTTCAAAAATACGTCTGGCTGGTTTATGTAGCGTATAAACATCTTGCTGATTTAAAAATTTTACAATTTTTTTTCTGTTGAATCCATATTTTTTAGCTGCTTTGTACAGATTTTCAACACCGCGTAATGACCCGGGGTTTATAGGTTTATGATATAATTCTCTTAATACAAGTCCACGATTGACGTTAGCAGACTCCATTCTTTAGGCAGTATACAGCTATTTTTTTCATAAAACATTGATTTATATGATTTTTACGAAATACGTGTGCGATATTAGTCTGTTTTGAGTAAAATACATGTCCTAACATGCCATGTAACATTTTTGTGACAAAAAGATAAGTCCTGACACGCCTCTTGTTTTTGGTTAAAAGACACGCCCCTAACATAATGTTAGAATTTCTGGCAAAAGACATGTCCTGACATGCCTTATTAAACCTATTGAACATTAAAGTTCAAAATTATATTTTATCCCCCATTTTTATAACCTCCTAATAAAAGAAAATATCAAAACAATTGAATTTTATACACTCTTATACATCCTCCTTTTAATCCTATTACATTTTATATCTTTTTTTTTTTTCATAGCAAGTCCTGACATGCCTTATTAAACCTATTGAACATTATAGAGGATATATATATTAAGATTTTATATCTCCCTTTTAATAGAATACAATATCAAAGTATACTTTATACCTTTTTTAAATTAAATAAACTTTATAGTCTTTTATAAAGCTCCTAATCAACCATATCAAAATAAGCTTAATAACCTCTTATAACTTTTTAATCCAAATCCTAATAAAAAAACTATTTAATATCAATTTTATATCAAATACGTATTAAAAACACTTTTTTTAATATCGATTTTATATCAAATTCGTATCAAAATCCCCTTTTTATATCAATTTTATATCAAATTGATATAAAAAAGGGGCGTAAAAGTGGGAGTGGAAAGGGGCGGGTTTAGGGGAGGAGAAATGGGCGTGTCCATCTGTCAAAAAAGTTTGACATAACCTCCATACTCTTACTACTGCTGACAATTTTCTTCAAAGGTTTTAAATTATATTCTTTGCCGGCAGTTAAATTCAATTTTGAGGTTTCTCCAATTTAATGGGGCTATCTCTACTCCTGCTAAATTATGCTATTGTTTCTATAGCAAAATAGTATTTATTTTCTTTTTAAATGGTTGTATCCCATTTAAGGAAAATTTTTTATTTTCAGGTACTTTTCTTGGACCTGTAATTTATTTGGATGATGTTGCTTTTGCTCCATTTTTTCTGTTTACTTTAAAGATCAAGTATCAGATTATGTATTATTTAGCATTGTTAAGGGACAAAGTCTACTGCTCATTTGAGGTTCAGACTGGGTGCTGTTGCATTTGTCTTGTTGTCTTGCATTTTTGTTTATGCAAGTCCGGTGTGTTGGCTGGTCCCTTAACTGGATTAACATGCTAATAATTTTATTTGTTTCTTCATTTTTATTGAATATTTTCACAAATGAGGTTTAATCTATATCTTTAGCTGTTTTTAGCTAGAAGAAATTTTGTGATTTCTAAAAAATACTTATTTATTTTTTCCAAGATAATCAATTATTTGATTCATATTGGATTCAATTCTTAACTGTTTCTTTGGGCTTCAAGATTAAGTTCTTAGACTAAAACTTTAAGCTTATTTTAGTTTGGTTGTTCTTACTAAAGAACAAAATTCTAAATTCTTACCCAAGTAACATGTTTTTATTTGGAAGTTTTTTTGGTTCTATTCGGTCCAAAATTCTTAGATTTTGGGTACAAAATAAAATTTGAAGTAAAACCGTCTTTGAGAAGTCTTTTTCTCTCTATTATATTCCAGCTATTCCAGTAAGGCTAACACTTTCCTTAATGTGTTTCAGTCCCATATATTTTGGGTAATGTTGAAGTGCGGTTGATCACCTGTTGAGGATCAAGCGCTGCTCAGATCTGGAATCTTCTGGGGTATTTATTCCAGTTCCATTTTTAGGATCTGGGTTTTGGGGTTTTATTCAAACTATTCATTGTTCCAAAGATAGAAAATCTTTTTATTATATTAATGTACCATCTTTTAGATTGGTATTTATATGGTCTATTCTGACTTTTTTTGGTCAGTGATAGCATTATTTGTTTTCATTAGATACAATAGATGCATATCTTCATTTCTGTTTTCATTCAGATTATTTTTATTTTCTGAGACTACGGAATCTCATATGATTCAACTTTGTTTTTTCAAGACATGGTTAGAGGATCTTTTTATCAAAAGCTCTTGATTCCTCACACAAGGGTCACCTTTTTAGGTTTCCAGATAGATTGTGTCACTGTCTTTGTCTCTAACAGATAAGTGATTTTTTTCTTATTGGGTTCCGTCTGTCGGTACCTTCAATCTCTATTATTTCCTTCAGTTGCTATATATGCATGGAAATTTAGGTGTTATGGCTGCAGCATTGGATTCATTTCCCTTTGCTCATTTTCATAGAAAACCTTTCCAGTTTTTTATGCTGCATAATGGTGCAGGGATTCTAGGATTTCAGTTTTTAAATCTTCGAATTCTATGTTTATCTATCTTTGATTCGGTGGTTAAGATCACCATCATTTAGTTCTACAGGTCTCTTTGGTAAGATTCTTTTCAACCTGGACCATGATCTCTATAGATGCGAGTCTTTTAGGTTGGGAGGCTGTCTGAGGTTCTCTGTCAGCACAAGTGGTTTGGAAATCTCAGGAGGCGAGATTACCATTTGATATTTTGGAACTCCGTGCATTCCCAGAGTTCTTCAGTTGGTTTGTTTTGAAGAAGAGACATTTATTGTTTTTTTCAGACATTATCACATCTGTGGTGTATGTCAATCATCAGGGTGTGACTATCAGTCTTTAGACTGTGACAAAAGTATCTCGGATATTTGCTTGGGCTAAATCCAGCTCCTATCTAATTTCTGGGGTCCTTTTCCCAGGTATAGTTGTTTGGGAAGCGGATTATCTCTGTTAATCAAGCTTTACATCCGGGAGAATGGTCTTTACCCAGATATGTTTTTCAATTTTTCAGATGTGAGGGCTTCCAGAAATAGATCTGTTGGCCTCTCGTCTTAACAAGGAACTTCCCAGGGGCCTATTTCAGGTCCGGGGATCCTCAGGCGGAAGTAGTGTATGCATTGACATTTCCTTGGAATTATCATTCTGTCTATATCTTCCGCCTCTAGTTTTTCCAAAATTCTAATGGATCGTTCGTTTGTACTGCTGGTGGTTCCAGCATGGCCTCACAGGTTTTGGTATGCGGATCTCATTTGGATGGCCAGTTGCCAACCTTGGACATTTCCGTTAAGACCAGACCTTTTTATCTCAAGGCCCATTTTTCCATCAGGATCTCAAATCATTTAATTTGAAGGTATTGAGATTGAACGTTTGATTCTTAGTCATAGAGGTTTCTCTGACTCAGTGATTAATACTATGTTACAGGTTTGTAAATCTGTCTCTAGAAAGATTTATTATTGAGTTTGGAAGACTTTCATTTCTTGGTGTTCTTCTCATAAATTCTTTTGGCATTCTTTTAGAATTCCTAGAATTTTACAATTTTTCAGGTTGGTTTTGATAAGGTTTTGTCTGCAAGTTCTTTGAAAGGACAAATCTCTACTCTTTCTGTTCTTTTTCAGAGAAAGATTGCTATTCATTCTGATATTCATTGTTTTGTACAGGCTTTGGTTTGTATCAAGCCTGTCATTAAGTCAATATCTCCACCTTGGAGTCTCAATTTGGTACTGAGGGCTTTACAGGCTCCTCCGTTTGAACCTTTGCGTTCTCTGGACATTTAAATTACTTTCTTGGAATGTATTGTTCCTTTTGGTTATCTTTTCTGCTAGAAGAGTTTCTGAGTTTTCTGCTCTTTCTTGTGGATCTCCTTTTCTGATTTTTCATCAGGGTAAGGCAGTGTTCCTTCCTGTTATTCATTATTTTGTT
Organism: Bombina bombina; assembly: GCF_027579735.1. Lineage (NCBI taxonomy): Eukaryota > Metazoa > Chordata > Amphibia > Anura > Bombinatoridae > Bombina > Bombina bombina. The sequence goes on along the minus strand of NC_069501.1, from coordinate 1,227,779,843 downwards.
CAGGCTTTGGTTCTTATCAAACCTGTCATTAAGCCAATTTCTCCTCCTTGGAGTTTTTATTTTGGTTCTAAAGGCTTTACAGGCTCTTCTATTTGAGCATATGTTTTCTCTAGATATTATTTACTTTCATGGAAAGTATTGTTCTTTTTAGACATCTCTTCAGCTAGAACAATTTTTTAATTATCTGTTCTTTCTTGTGAGTCTCCTTTTTCTGATTTTTTCATCAGGATAAGGTGGTTTTTGCTATCCTCATTTCAATTCTTACCTAAGGTTGTGATTTCTATCAACATTAGGGAGGAATTATTGCCTTTTCCTAAGACTTCTTTGGTAAGATTCTTACATTCTTTGGATATGGTAAGAGCTTTGAAATCTTATGTTGAAGCTATTCAGATTTCAGATAGTCTTCTAGTCTATTTGTTATCTTTTTTTGGTGTTAGGAAGGTCAAAAGGCTTCTGCCATTTATTTGGCATCTTGCTTAAACTTTTGATTCATCATGCTTATTTGGAGTCGGGTGGATTTCTGCCTCGGAGGATTATGGCTCATTCTACTAGGTAAGTTTTTACTTCCTGGGCTTTTTAAGAATGAAGCTTCTGTTGATCAGATTTGCAAAGCAATGATTTGGTCTTCTTTGCATACTTTTACTATGTTCTACCATTTTGATGTTTTCTCTTCAGTTTTGGTAGAATGGTACTTCAGGCAGCTGTTTCAGTTTGATTATTCTGCTCATATTTTCAGTTTTTTTCATTAGAAAAATTGAAACTTTTTTGATTTGGGTAGTGGATTAATTTTTCAGCGGAATTGGCTATCTTTATTTTATCCCTCCCTCTCTAGTGACTCTTGCGTGGAAGTTCCACATCTTGGGTATTTATTATCCCATACGTCACTAGCTAATGGACTCTTGCTAATTACATGAAAGAAAACATAATTTATGTAAGAACTTACCTGATAAATTCATTTCTTTCATATTAGCAAGAGTCCATGAGGCCCACCCTTTTTTGTGGTGGTTATGATTTTTTGTATAAAGCACAATTATTCCAATTCCTTATTTTTTTTATGCTTTCGCTCCTTTTTTATCACCCCACTTCTTGGCTATTTGTTAAACTGAATTGTGGGTGTGGTGAGGGGTGTATTTATAGGCATTTTGAAGTTTGGGAAACTTTGTCCCTCCTGGTAGGAATGTATATCCCATACGTCACTAGCTCATGGACTCTTGCTAATATGAAAGAAATGAATTTATCAGGTAAGTTCTTACATAAATTATGTTTTTAAATTTCCCTAAAGAAATACAGGTACAATTAGTTACTCCTTTTAGGGGTACCGTGTATCTCCAGTTGGCCATTGCAAATAATGAATATCCTGTGTAGGTGGTGGGGGGGTGAGGTGTTTTTTGTTGTTTTTTCCCCCTTTCCTTTGTTTTTTTTTTTTTTTTTTAGAAAATCCACCAATCGAGTACTTAAAAAGTGATATAAGGTATGAAGGAGTCTCATTATCTATTCTTAATAATATACTTAATTTATAAATACCTTTGTTGACTATGTATTCTGATATGGCTTATTATATGGCAAGATGGAGCTTTAAATATTTTTTCTTAAAGTACTTAATTTGCAAATGCCAATTGTCTGTATTTTCTTTGTTTACTGTCGATTTGTACATTGATATGGTCTATAAATAGAAAAATAAAAAAATAAAACTTGGGTTTCTACATATACTATATATTATATTACACTTTCCTCTACGCTACATAGAAAGGCAGCATATTGCACCCTGATGGGATTTGTGCCAGGCAAACTATCTTGGACATAGTGCTTTTGGCATACATGTTAATAAAAAAGCTGGGGGTGGGGTGGGGGCAGATATCTTTGTGAGTGCTATTTCTAAATTATTTGTTGATTCCTATAATTGTAAAATTTCTGAGCCATCTGTTTATTAGAACTACTGCAGCATAACTCAGCTCTAATAATTGTAAGCCTCTCCAAGACCTATATTGCTGGTGAGCTTAGATACTCAACAGGATTTGGCAAATTAACTAAACAGATACTATTGAACATATATATCAGGAATAAGTTTGTCTCATGAAAAAAACAGAGGAGGAGAGGACAGGTAGAGAGGAGGTTATGAAATTAATTATATTTATTTTAAAAAGAAAAAAAAATGACATTATTGTTTAATCCATTTGAGCTGGAACATTATGGGCATGCAGTGTGTGTGTTTAGGATGTGTTATATGCATTATACTGTAAAACTGATTACTAAACAAGTTTTCTAACTTTGTTTATTGTAAAAAAAAATCTAGAATTACAATTAATAGGGCATGAAATTAATATCTGACAGTTAATAATGGCCACAACTTTTCCAATTTACAATAGTGGACTATTAACTGTTCTAAGCGAACGAGGTTTGGTCAAATTGTGAGATTTTTAACTGAAACTATTGAGCTGCTTCTATTACTCAAAACTCTAAGTACTGTACAGATCCTGAAAATAAGCCTTAATAAATCAATTGTAGGACCTCACTTTGAATATGCAGTGTAATTGTAACAGGGATATAACTGTTAGTATTGACAGTATAGTATCTTGTTGAGTCAAGGGGAAATCTGACAGCTACTTTGGAGTCAAGAAGGACAATTGGACATCACTTTTTTTTGCCTTCTTTTGGATCAACAGATGAATGTGTGAAAGGTTGAACTTGATACACTTGGGCCTTTTTTTAAACCTATATTACTATGTATCTTGGTAAGTTATGAAAATAAGGTCTCTTTATTCCAGGATTATTCTTCAGAACGTTCTCTCTCATCTAGCATATATTTACCCCTGTGCATTTGTAGTTCACTTCAATAAGATGGTCAGTAAGTTATACTTCCACTTCTCAGTAATCTTAAAATTAATACATACAATGTTACTTTGCATTTGACTCTCTTCTAGCAAGAGAACATAATGCTGCTGGGTCAGTTTTCATGTCATGCTTACATTGCTGACAGCATGTTTCCTATTAACGAACCTTGTTCTCCTGCAGCTTCTTAAATGGGGGCCAAAGTCAAAGTTGCACTCCTGGAACATTTCAGTTCTGATCCAGACGAAGATATGGCCAGTGATTGGAGCATACACATGTGTGCCTTCTCCTGATTGGCTCAACAACTGTATCCTTATCTTGGATGCTACAAGAGCCTAATTTAACCCCTTTACATAGTAAGATAGAGGAATTTGTTTAAATATAAACTAGGTGTCATTATCTCACATTGTAGGGTAGAAGTTTCTAGAGTAATTTACTGAATCACTTCTTAACAGAAAGGACAGTTAATTCCTTGAATAGACTTCCAGTAGAGATGGTAAGGACAATATTGTAAAGTTATTAAAGGGACAGTCAAGTCAAAATTAAACATTCATGATTCAGATAGGTCATGCAATTTTAAAAAAAAATTCCAATTTACTTTTATCATTAAATTTGCATTTTTCTCTTGGTATTCTTTGTGGAAAGAAAACCTAGGTAGGCTCATATGCTAATTTCTAAGCCGTTTAACTGCCTCTTATCTCAGTGCATTTTGACAGTTTTTGACAGTAAGACACTGCCAGTTCATGCTTGTCATATTGATACCATTATGTTCACGCCCATGGAGTTATTTAAGAGTCAGCACCGATTGACTAAAATGTATGTCTGTCAAAAGAACTGAGATCAGGGGGCAGTCTGCAGAGGCTTAGATACAAGGTAATCGCAGAGGTAAAAAGTGTATTAATATAACTGTGTTGGTTATACAAAACCAGGGAATGGGTAATACAGGGATTATCTATCTATTTTAACAATACAAATTCTGGAGTAGACTGTCCCTTTAAAAATTGCCTTAGCTATGCATAAGACTATCCTAAAAATCCCATTCAGCTTACATTTAAATATGACCCTATTAGGTAATCCTGTTTATTACCTGCAGTCAGAACCTATATATATATATATATATATATATATATATATATATATATATATATATATATATATATATAATTTGTATTCTTTTGCATTGAATAGTTGTTTTCAGTTGATTCTATTTAGAAAATCTCATAAATAAAAGTTAACTGAAATAGGGAAAAAAAGCAAAATGAATTTATGAATGTGAGCGCTCATGTTCACCTCAGCAGCCTTCATCCCCATCTGAGTGCAACATTCCGAGCTACAATTTATTGCAGTTATATTATAAAACGGATCATTTGGCATGTGGCCTCAGGAGAATTGTGTGTTTAGTCTGTGGATGGGGTGCCACATAACTAACGCCCATTAATGAATTCCTTTACCAGTGCCAAAATTCATTACAATATGTAATTATACCTCTAATTGGTGTTGAAGTCAACTATAAGCCAGTTTTCCCTCTAGCTCTATATTTATAGAGTGTTTAAAGTACCAAAGAGAATATATCATAATCGTATTGGAATTAAAAGCTTTCGAATTTGTGCAAAAGCGTGTAATTAATTAAGTTGCTAACAGTTCTGCTGAGTGAAAGGTTATGAACAGTAAGACTATGTCAGGAAAAGCTGACATTTCTTTTTCTTAATGCTTACAATTTTCACAGTTTTTTTTATAAGATGACTATTATATTTTCACATGGAAATTCTTTTGATTGTCCCTGTTTTTTAAGAATATAGCATTTGATCAGATCTTTGTGAGATAGCTTGTTATTACCAAGGGACAATACTTAGGGGCCAATATTTAGGGTTTTACTGTTCAATTGTAATAAAGAAGAATTAGGGAACCTGTTCATCTGTGTTTGTATTGAGCGGGAGTTGTACTTCCACTGTGACTGCACACATTTATTTTTATTGCACAAGAAAGTTTGACTCTGCCATCCTTTTAACTCGATGTAAGTCTGCACCTCAAGGGCTTTAAACCAACCTTTGCTGAATGAGCGGAGCCCTAGATCTACATGCAGATCAAAAGAGAAAGAAAGGTGCTATAAGCTAAATACAAACTGTTTTTCCCCCAATATTCATTTGTGTTATAGGTATATTATAACAAACCAGATTGAAATCCTGAAACATAAGAATGTTTGTAAGTAAAAAAGACAATGGATTAGTTTGTAAAATGAATAAGTCACTGATAAAAATCGCCATAACATTGCAACTCAGAAATTGTGTCATTTTTATGCGCCCCACATCACAGAATGACTTCCACTATCAACGATACCGTCATCACAAAATACCTAAAAAACACAACTTAACAAATGAATTTAAGCAACAAAAAATAAGCTCCTTGTATAAATTAATCCACTTTAACATCTTTGTAAAATGAAACTTGAAAACAGTGAAAACTGAAATAAATATAAAAATGAGACAACCTTGTTAGCTTTGACATTGTGACAAGATAGTATTTATGAATTCCTTATGCTGGTTTGAGGAGTAGGTGGAAACCTTTGATCTCCATAAACAGCCACTTCTTTGGGTCTGTGAGGTTTCTGAGACACCTCTCGTTCTATCCAGTGAAACTAATTTACCTGAATAAAACAGACACAAATATTTTACAATTAGGATAATTTACAAACACAGTTTATCATAAATACTTAACTAAAAACTATTCACGTACATTACATTATGACAATGTGCCACATCCATATTAATATAATTATTAGGGTCGCTTTAAATGGGACCTGGTGATTTTGCTATAATTTGCTATAATTTACAGTATTGCCAAATTGACTGTTGACTGGATGAACATGATCAATGCCAGTGAAAATAATGTATAAGTTGTTAAAAATATCAATGGATGGTATGTAGCAGTGTTCTCCACAGGACTTATTTAACCCTTGATCTGCTGATCCATTTCCACCCGTACTAAGCTATTTTAAAGTTTTTAGATGCTGCCCACATTGAAGCCTCACTGTAGGTGTTTTTCCAATGAGAAATCCACAAACACACACACACACACACATATATATATACATATATATATAGTATCTAACAAAAGGGGTATATTTCCACCAGCAAGACTAAATGTTAAAGGAAAAATGGAAAAAGAAGTAGAGAATAGCGCTGGAAGAGTGCAGAAGCTAGTGATACTTTAACAACCATAAACAAATGGATATGATCACATATGTGTGAGGTCACTTCCGATTTTTACTCTCGCTTCCGGTTTTCATGGCAACACACTTAACGGATCTTCACTGCGGACTCTTTTGTTCCTTCCACGGATACAGATAATAAGATTCTTTTAATACATCAGTTTTTAGCATTTTTATAATCCCTTTTTGTCCCCTCTTGTTTTTTTTGTTTTTTATATCTTTATTTTAAAGTCAACAAAGTAATGACACAAAAAAAAATAGCTCACCAAGCATATTCAATATATACAAAAGAAAAAAAACAGGATAGATATATCTTCTATTATAGCCATATAGGTAAGTACACATATATTTATACTTTTACATTACATTGCTGAGTTTTTTCTTTTTAATTTTAACATAAAAGAAAAACAAAACAAACAATAATAAAAAAAAAAATATGACTCCCCCTCTCTCTCTCTCTTTCTCTTCCCCCATCGTCCAATAAAAAAAAAACATTATTCCCTATATCCTACTATCCAATCTACTGGAAATTCACCAAGGATCGCCAGGTTAACGAAACTGTCAGAGGTCAAAAAAGGGTATAAAATATGTTTCTGAGTCTTAATTATAGGGAGCCAGTTTATCATAAATTTCTTAATTACCTTTTCTTTTGCTGTTTTTAAATGAAAAGATTCAAAAACTATTTGTGTTTGGACTTTTTTAATAAACGAGGAGAAACCTGGTGCTTTTTTTGCCTTCCAATTTTTAACTATGAGTTGTGTAACAAACAGTATTATAGTATTTAAAATATTTTTGTGGAGATGGCCATTAATATTATCTATATTTAAAAAAATAATATTCTCTAATTCAAACGAGATATTAACCGTATATAATTTATTAAGCCAGAAGGCCACTTTCTTCCAAAACTGCTGAATCTTGGGACATGACCAGAAAATATGACAAATATCTGCATTTATATATAGACAACGAGGGCATGAAAAGGTCTGACCTGGATACATTCTGACCAACTTAGCAGGTGTATAATAAAAATTGTTAATCAATTTAAGTGTGTTTCTTTCCAACTTTTTGATACTCGACATTTATCTAATACGCTGAAACTTGATTTAATTGTCTCCACATCTACCTTAGAGAGAGCTGGTCGCCATACATTACTAAGTTTTTCTAAAACATCTTGGTTTTGTTTATTCAAAATTATACTATATAATAAAGAAATTGAGGGCGCCCTATTTTTAGATATAGCTATGCATGTTTTAATATCTGACCATTCGGGCGCCTCAGTACCATACCACGACCTAGAACTAATATAGTGTCTAACTTGCAAATATGAATAGAAATTCTTATTCGGGAGACTAAACTGTTGAGATAGATTTTCAAAATAAGCCACTTGTCGGTTTTCTATTAATAATTGATGAATAAATATTAGATCCTTCCTAGCCCATAATCTAAAGGTTTCCTGCTTATTTCCTGGACAAAATTCCGGATTACCTATAATAGGTAAATATTCAGAATACGCATAATTCACTCCTATTATCACACAAAATTTATGCCATGCAGCGATAACATTCTTAAAGGATATTAGACTGTATATATTTTGGTAAATCCTTAAGAGAAATGTGTATCAATGCTTTCAAAGAGAAAGGGGAAACATAGAAGCTCTCTAAAACATCTGTAGAGAACCAATTAGTTTCTGCTAACCAATCTAAAACAGTTTTCACTAGGGCAGCTAGATTATAAAATCTTATATTAGGTACGGCTAAACCTGCAGAATTATGTTCTTACATCAGTTTATCCAAGGCTATACGAGATTTTTTCGTCCCGTCCCAAATAAATTTGGCGAAACTAGCATTTAATTTTTTTATATCCTTAATACTTAATATTAACGGCAAATTTTGTAGTGGATATAATAGTCGTGGAAAAACAATTGTTTTAATGAGACTAACTCTAGCAGAAATTGACAGTGGGACAGTGGGTTTTCTGATATACTATGTCTATGTCTGGATTTATCTATCCACATCAATTCGCTTTTGTTATAGTTTACCTTATAACCCACAAAAGAGCCAAAAAGATTTAAACACTCCAAAATTATTGGTATAACTTGAGCTGTATTATATAAACAAATTAACAGAACATCTGCATATAACAGTATTTTAATAGTATGCTCACCTAAGGGAATTCCTTATAATTTATCTCTTAGCCATATGGCCAGGGGTTCTAACGCTAAATTAAAAAGTAATGGTGACAGGGGACAACCCTGTCTTGTACCTTTTTTTTAGTATTATACCCTATGTTAACCAAAAGGTAGGAAATTGGGCTATTAAAAAGGTTACGTATGAAATGAACAAATTGGTTTTTAAATCCAACCCTCTCTAAGGCTATTAGTAAATATTCCCATTCTATGGAATCAAAAGCCTTTTCGGCATCAAGCGTTAATAGCGCTGTGTCATGTTTGAATTGGTTTCTCTTATTTCTATCTCTATCCCACATATAATCCAAAAATGTTATAATTTTCCTCATATTTTTTGATAAGGTCCTAGAGGCCATAAAACCTGTCTGATCACTGTGAATAAGATTTTCCAGACATCTCATAAATCTAGCTGCAACAATAGAGGTTAAAAGTTTATAATCTATATTAAGAACTGATATAGGTCTATATGAAACCACATCTTCTGGATTTTTATCTTTTTTAAGGATTAGTGAGATGTTAGCGGCTGAGAAATAGGCAGAAGGTGAATTGCCTGCTGAGAAATAGCTATTAAAAAGTTTTTCAAGCGTTGGTTTCACTTCATCAGCAAGAATTTTAAAATATTCTGCAGGTAGACAGTCAGGGCCTGCTGCCTTATACAATTTAGCCTTTTCTATAGCTTTTCCAATCTCGTCTCCAGTAATTTGGGTATTGAGCATATTAAGAAGCTCTACTGAGACTGACGGTGTCTTAATTTGCGCCCAAATTTTTTTTGATTAACCTTATTGTTGCATGTCTGTGAATAAAAATTCTGATAATATGAGTGGAAGATCTTACTTATATCTGAGGGGTCTGTGTATCTTTGACCTCCCTCTTTAATAGCTAATATATAGTTATTCTTATTTCTATTTTTAACTAATTTAGCCAGATATTTAGCAGAACTCCCGTAGTGGCCTCTAAACTGCAAACTTAATTTCTTCTCCTCTTCATTGGATTTCTGTTTTAAAAATATGTCTCTTTCCTGCCTTGCCCTGCAATAGTATTCTCAATTTGCCCGGTTTGTATCATTAATGTATTTTCTATAGGTATTTTTAATTTGATTCGCAAGTTGCATCTCTCTAAGCTTCCCATGTAGACAAATTGAAATCACGCGATCGTACACACGATCGCCAGATTTCAATTATGGGATCGGGTCTGGGAGGCGTCCCTATGGTGCTAGGAACACCCTCCAGACTGCGATTAAATCCAGGAAGCACAACTGGCTTCAGGACAGCCAACGGCTATGACGTTGTATTCCGTCATAACGGCGCTAAAGCCCAGTGCCATTTTGACGGAATAAAACGGCATAACATCAGCAAAAGGTTAACTACCTAGTTAAAATAAATACTATAATAAACCTATTAACCTCTAAACCTAACCCTAACCCTAATGTAACCCTAACCCTAACACCCCCTAACTTAAATATAATTAAAATAAATCTAAATAAAAATTACAATTAATATCTAAATAATTCCTATTTAAAACTAAATACTTACCTATAAAATAAAACCTAAGCTAGCTACAATATAACTAATAGTTATATTGTAGCTATCTTAGTTTTTTTTTTATTTCACAGCTAAGTTTGTATTTATGTTAACTAGGTAGACTAGTTAGTAAATAGTTATTAACTATTTACTAACTACCTAGTTAAAATAAATATAAAGTTACCTGTAAAATAAAACCTAACCTTCCTTACACTAAAAACTAACATTACAATAAAATAAAAAAAATAAATTAATCAAATACAATTATCTAAATTACAACCCCCCCCACTAAATTACACAAAATAAAAAATGAAATTATCAAAAATAAAAACGAATTACTCTTAATCTAATAGCTATATCAAAATAAAAAAGCCCCCCAAAATAAAAAAAACCCTAGCCTACACTAAACTGCCAATATCTTTTTTTAAAATTTTCAAAAGAGCTTTATTGAACGTCATGACCAAAATACAAGAAGAGTAAGAATTATACAGGCAGATAATAAAAAACATCCATATTGCAAATATGGTCAATAACTCTAATTGAGTGATACAAGAAAACATAGTGCTCCAAAATGTAATCCAGAAAAAACAACAATTTAATTTCACTGAATAGTAAGATGAAACTTAAGAGTAAAATTAAAGTGCAAAGAGGACTCATATTCCTCAACTAATCATGTTTGCTGATATTGGGAGGTAGGAAGGAATGGGAAAGGGAGGGGAGGAGGGAATGGTACTGTTAACAACGATATTCTGTAGTGTTGGTCGTGGCTAAAGCTCCAGCCCTGGCTAGAGGTCAGGGGTCAATATATTGGGTTTCCACTCAGTGTCATATCTCTCAATTCAAGAACAAGGGGTCATGATCTCAAGCTGAAGGGTAGTATATTCAGGAGTAATTTGAGGAAGCACTTTTTTACAGAAAGGGTGATTGATTCCTGGGGGCCAATTTACAAATGTGCGAGCAGACATGATCCAATGTAGCGTATCATGTCCGCTGAACATTGATAAATGCCAAATTCATATGCTGTCAGCATTTATCATTGCACCAGCAGTTCTTGTGAACTGCTAGTGCAATACCGCTCCCTGCAGATTTGCGGCCAATCGGCCACTAGCAGGGGGTGTCAATAAACCCGATCGTATCCGATCGGGTTGATTTCTGTCTGCCGCCTCAGAGCAGGCGGACAGGTTATGGAGCAGCGTACGAGACTTGATAAATTGACCCCATGGAATAAACTTCTACAAGAGGTAGTAATGACAAACACTGTGGGGGACTTTAAGAATGCCTGGGACAAGCATAAGTCTATCGTACCAACTAGATAAGAATATTCTTTTAGGAAATATTGGGCAGACTTGCTGGGCCTATGGCTCTTATCTGCCGTCAATATCTATATCTAAGATGACCACTAAGGGTTTCTATTAGAAGGAATTATCTCATATGCTAAAATGGGATTTTAACATTTCTCACTCACTAAACTGCGAAACTGCTCCATTGCAATATTGTAACCACAAAAAAGTGCATGTAATAAATAAGAGCACGTAATAGTTTGGGAATTATGGCTCTTTAACGCGAACCTTAGTAACAAAACCAAGGTTAACTGACACATTGGCCAATATTCAACAAAAGCCATCTCTGAAACTAATATCTTTCTGAAAAAAAAACCACTGCAACTCAAAAATTGTGAATTTCCTAAAGATTTGCACCTGTCAGGTCCTGAGATGCTTAATTGTGTGCAGTTCAGCACATGCTAAGAAGAGGATTGCTGTTATTCGGCAGGAGTCCTTGGATGTGCTGGTTTTTGAGGACGAGAGGGGGAGTTTAGGGTTGGGCATAGCGTAGCTGTTAATGAAGAGTGCGCTAAGGTTAAAATGGTGAATAACCATTATGACTTTAATGGACAATTAAATACTGTAGAATAGCATAATCAAGAAATGTATAACAAAAAGATTATTCAGAAGCAGATAGTTTGAATTTCAAAGTTAGTTCAATTTTCCTTCCCTCTGCATCATGTGACAGTCATGAGCCAATCCCAAAATGCATACATGTATAGTCAATTAATTCTTGCACATGCTCAGTAGAGACTGATGCCTCAGAAAGTGTGCATATAAAAACATTGTGCGCATTTAGATAATGGAAGTGAATTGGAAAGTTGTTTAAAATTGTGTGCTCTATCTGAATCATGAAATTTTTATTTTGACTTTAGTGTTCCTTTAACTATGGGCTTTTCTGTGTGCCCCTTTGTCCTTTAACTATGGAGAGAGATAAATGGGGATTTTAAGGCATAGTCTAGTCAGAATTAAACTTTCATGACTCAGATAGTGCATGCAATTTTAAACAACTTTCCAATTTACTTTTTTCATCAAATTTGCTTTGTTCTCTTGGTATTCTTAGTTGAAAGCTAACCTAGGTAGGCTCATATGCTAATTTCTAAGGCCTTGAAGGCCACCTTTTATCTGAATGCATTTGACAGTTTTTCACTGCTAGAGGGCGTTAGTTCACGTGAGCCATATAGATACCATTGTGCTCATGCCCATGGAGTTATTTAAGAGTAAGCACATTTATTGCCTGAAATTCAAGTCTGCCAAAAGATCTGAGAAACGGAGGCAGTATGCAGAGGCTTGGATACAAGTTAATCACAGAGGTAAATAAGATATTAATAGAACAGGGTTGGTTATGCAAATTTGGGGAATGGGTATTAAAGGTATTAAAGGACCTTTTTAAACAATAAGAATTCTGGAGTAGACTGTCCCTTTAATATGTAAATGTGACAATATTTTTAAAACATATATACAATATATCTCCAGTTGTGAAATCAATATAAATATCAATGCCAGTTTACCTATCAGTAAGTGACATTTTAAATTTATTTTAATTAAAAAATGCCACTCTATCCAATTGCAACATACACACATGGCTTGCCGGAAACAGGATTTAAGAAGAACCCATCTTAAGACCGCTGCTCCTTAACTCATCTGCCACCTCTGAGGTGGGGGACTGCAATCATCTTGATTAGATATGATCGGGATGATTGACGACCCCTGCTAGCAGCTGATTGGCCGCGAATGTGCAGGGGGCGGCATTGCACAAGCATTTCACCAGAAATGCTTGTGCAATGATAAATTTAGCAATGTTCGGCGGACATGATTCGCTACAGTGAATCACGCCCACCTGACATTTGATAAATCGGCCCCATAGACTCCATGAACCACATTAACTTCATTAACTCACTATAAAAGGAAGCACTCACTGGGGTCATGTTGTGGGAAAAGAGAAATCTCATGGCAATTTTCAAGGTTAGCTGTTTTTGACTCTGGAAGATTGTAATGGTTTTCATAAAAATAAAAAGGATGATCCAGTTGTAGATAAGGAATACTCGAAAGCAACATAGATGTGTGAGTCATCAATATGAGACATCTCCGTTTAGTGCCTGAGGAACTACACAAGCCCTATGCCAATGATTAAGACTGTTAGGGGCGAAATGCGTAAGACTTGCCCAGCTTGTCTAACATCATATTTTTATATTCTGTGAGCTGTGTTTTAAACTTTATAATAAAGATTATTGATGTTAGCAGATTTGTTTTGAGTACATCCCACAAGCATCTGTAGACTGCACATAATGCTATGGTTTGCTTCCTACATTAACAATTAAAAGAATTGCTACATTTCAGTTAGTGAAAATAAAGATGTGTTTTCCCCCAGTCAAGTTAAAGGACCAGTTAATACTGTAGATTTCCATAATCAATAAATGCACGATAACAAGACAATGAAATAGCACTTAGGGGTACACTTATTATTGTGCGGACGGGCATGATACGATGTAACGTATCATGCCCACCGCACATTGATAAATGCCGACAGCATACGCTTATTTATCATTGCACCAGCAGTTCTTGTGAACTGCTGGTGCAGTGCTGCCCCCTGCAGATTCACGGCCACTAACAAGGGGTGTCAATCAACCTGATCATATTCGGGCTGATTGCTGTCCACCATCTCATAGGTGGCGGATGAGTTAAGGAGTAGCGGCGGTCTTAGGGCCGCTGCTTCTTAACTTCCGCTTCAGGCGGAACTGAAGCAGAGTGGGTCGGAAGCAGCATCCCCTGCTTCATAAGTTGACCCCTTAGTCTGAACTTCAAATGAGTAGTAGATTTTTTTCTGACTATCTCAAAGTTATGTCTATTCCTGTATCATGTGACAACCATCAGCCAATCACAAATACATATATGTATATTCTGTGAATTGTTTCAGTAGGAGCTGGTGACAATAAAAAGATTGTTCACATTTTGTTAATGGAAGTAAATTGCAATGTTGTTTAAAATTTTATTTTGAAATTCATTGCTTGATGTTTTTGTTGATCCTTCCCTTTTATTTAAATCCTAAGTGTATGATCAAATATTATGTAACTTCCAGTAAATTATGTATAGTGCTGTGCTCTATAAAAGTTTAAATTCTCCATTACTGCTTATTTTGTAAGTGAACTTATATTTATTGCTGCACTGTACAGTTGTGAGACATCTCCCTTTTGGTTTATATGGACACAGAATAAACTATTGTGAGGTAATATTGCTACACTGCTGGTTTTATTCTAGGAAATTAAGATTTTCCTTATAGGTTTTGTGGTGATAATGAAAATAGATTAAGACTGAGGAAATCACAATGTAAAAAGCAATATATATAATGGTTTGCTTAAATTCCCTTTGAGACAGAAGCTGCAAAATGTCTGAGATTGTGAAGCCTTTGGGGTCACAGCTGTAATACAGTAATAGTGATGCTCCAGGGAACTAGAAAATACGTTTTTTACAGTAGCTGCTAATGGGATACTAACCTGGCTTCACCCTATACTCAGTACTTGCAGGAGTGTTTGTTTGTACTTATGAGGATACTGACATATCTGTTGATGACAATGAGCTCTGATGTGCAGCTTATATGTACTACGCACGTATATTACTTTGTGCTTCTTTATCCAGAAACAAAGCCTGGAAATGGCTGTTTTCTGAAGCATTCGACTATTTGACGCTGCAGATATATTTGAGTAAAAGTGCAAGGCACAAATATCTTTATGTGAACGAATAACAAAGACTGAAATAATGTACATCAAATGTGTACAAGCAACTCTCTCCTGTGCACGTGTTTACACTAATATTATTTTGTTTGGGGCAATTTATTTATTTTTGCTACCCGATGGTGTTGTATAACCATGTACAGAGGAAAAATATAGATTGTGTTTGAGTTTTAACCTTGTTGCTTCCAGAGAGGGCTGCAACACCCTGATCTAATTCAACAAGGGGATGAGGTCTGTGGGTATGAAGCCTTCTGCATCTCACCGAGCTTGTGACTTGCTGTTTTCTGCTATTTATAAGAAAAGGGTGAAAATTGTTTCTTAGTTCAGCCCCATCAAAATTAATTAATGTTATATATTTCATTTTTAAAGGGCATTAAACTCATAATCAAGGTTCCAGTTTATATGCTGCTCATATTTATTATTGCACAAGAAAGTGCTTGTGCAGTGTTGCACCTAACTCTAGCATGACCAATTACACAAGAGCAGGACCTGTCAATCACCCAGAACAAACAAGTTAAAGGGAATTTAACTCATCTGCATCAGAGGGGGTGGAGAGGTTAGGAAGTCACTGGCTTATGACCACTGCTTTTCAACTAGCTAATGGCAGGCTCGTATGATCAAGCCTGCACAAAAAGGGCTTCAAAGCTACTTCTTAGCTTCACAAAAGGAGCAATAAATCACAATAAAATACAGAATGCTAAATTATGAATGGCGTGCTATTTATTGCCCTCGCTCGTATGTTAGCTTTGTCAGAAGTAAGCTTTTTGCAAGTGTCAGGTAAAACTTATATTACAAGTTGAAAGTAAAAAGTTTGAGCATGAGCGCTAACTGACATGTGCAAAAAGCAGCAGTTCAAATATCGCGACCATATTAAAGTATTCCCCCTAGACTTCAATGAAGAGTGAAAAATAGAAAAAAACACCCTAGTCGCACGCAAACCTGACTGCATTTTCTCAAGCACGCTAACCTGACATGAAATATGAATAAAATTCACTTTTTAATGCAATATTTTTTTTAAAATAATTTTATTAGATGGTGTTATTATGGATTTAAATGTACTTTTAAAAGTATTTTTGAAGTTTTCCCCCCACTTTTTTTATCTCTTGTAACAGTTAAAGAGAGCTCTGAGGTTGCGCTATCCTGACGCACGTTAAATTCAATTGCGCTCAAGTGAATGCTTTTACTTTCAACTCGTAATATGCACACTACTTCCAACGCACGCATAGAGTGCCATGAACAGCTTTTTGCTTGCATACAACAGTTATCGTAATCTAGCCCATAATGGACTTATAGTAAAAAGACAAACAAACAACAACAATGCAACTCTAAAAAATATGTATACTTTGTATGCAGAGCTTTTGAATTGCAGTACCCATAAAGATTGAATGCAGGTTCTACTGTGGCAGCATCCGCCATGACTTCCAACATAATTAAAAATAATTTGTAACAAGAACACTTTGATGAAATACCCATCATTTTTAAATAACATGATTGTATTTGAAAATGTTTATAAATGTTATTTGTTTAGGCATCATAAAGGGACATACAATTATTTTTTATATATTCATTAGAACTTAACAGTAAAGTCAAAATTAAACTTTCATGTTTCAAATAGAGCTTGCAATTTTAAACAACTTTCTCATAATTTAATTTGCTTTTGGTTGAAAAGCATACCTAGGTATGTTTCAGGGTAGCATTGCACTACAGGTTGCTGATTGGTGACTGCACAGGTTCTGAACCAAAAATGGACTGTCTCCTAAGCTTTACATTTCTGCTTTTTAAATAAAGATAGCAAGAGAATGAAGAAAAATTGATAATAGGAGTAAACTAGAAAGTTGCTTACAACTGAATGCTCTGAATCATAAAAGAAAAAAAATTGGCTTAGTATCCCTTTAACCCCTTAAGGACCGACGACGTACGCTGTACGTCCTCAAAAAAATACAGTAAACAACGAGGACGTACAGCATACGTCGTCGGTCTTGGAAAGCGGTGGAAGCGATCCTGATTGCTTCCAGCCGCTTTTCGGTTATTGCAGTGATGCCTCGATGTCAAGGCATTCTGCAATAACCTTTCTTATCCCTCCGATGCAGAGAGGGCCGCTCTGTGGCCCTCTCTGCACCGGACATTGATGGCTGCAATCGTTGGTGGGTGGGAGCCGATGTGGGAGGCGGGTGGGCCGCCATCGATGGCTTCTTGGCTGAAGAGGGGGGCGGGATCATGGGCGGGGTAGCTGGGGGCGCGCACGGACGGTGGCGGGCACGCACGTGCGTGGGGAGGGAGCAGGTGGGAATGGTTACACTACAGAAAAATGTAATGTTAATAAGTGGGAGATAGGGGGGAGGGAGGGAATGCATATAAAAATTATCTAAGGGATCTGGGAGGGGGTGGGGGATTGGTCTTTGCTACACTACAGAAAAAAATAAAAATCTATTTTTTTGTAAACTGGGTACTCGCAGACAGCTGCCAGTACCCAAGATGGCTCCCAATAAGGTAGAGGGGGAGGGTTAGAGAGCTGTTTAGGGGGGGATCAGGGAGGTTGGGGGCTAAGGGGGGATCCTACATAGCAGCATATGTAAATATGCTAAAAAAATAAATAAAAGATACCTTTTATTTTAGTACTGGTAGACTTTCTGCCAGTACTTAAGATGGCGGGGACAATTGTGGGGTGGGAGGGATCAGGGGTGTGATGTGTCAGGTGGGAGGCTGATCTCTACACTAAAGCTAAAATTAACCCTACAAGCTACCTTATTAACCCCTTTCACTGCTAGACATAATACACGTGTGATGCGCAGCGGCATTTAGCGGCCTTCTAATTACCAAAAAGCAACGCCAAAGCCATATATGTCTGCTATTTCTGAACAAAGGGGATCCCAGAGAAGCATTTACAACCATTTGTGCCATAATTGCACAAGCTGTTTGTAAATAATTTCAGTGAAAAACCTAAAGTTTGTGAAGATTTTTGTTAATAAGTGAACGATTTTTTTTATTTCATCGCATTTGGCGGTGAAATGGTGGCATGAAATATACCAAAATTGGCCTAGATCAATACTTTGGGATGTCTTCTAAAAAAATATATACATGTCAAGGGATATTCAGGGATTCCTGACAGATATCAGTGTTCCAATGTAACTATCGCTAATGTTGAAAAAAAGTGGTTTGGAAATAGCAAAGTGCTACTTGTATTTATTGCCCTATAACTTGCAAAAAAAAGCAAAGAACGTGTAAACATTGGGTATTTCTAAACTCAGGAGAATATTTAGAAACTATTAAGCATGGGTGTTTTTTGGAGGTTGTAGATGTGCAACAGATTTTGGGGGTCAAAGTTAGAAAAAGTGTGTTTTTTTCCATTTTTTCCTCATATTTTCTAAAATGTTTTATAGTAAATTATAAGATATGATGAAAATAATGGTATCTTTAGAAAGTCCATTTAATGGTGAGAAAAACGGTATATAATATGTGTGGGTACAGTAAATGAGTAAGAGGAAAATTACAGCTAAACACAAACGCCACAAAAATGTAAAAATAGCCTTGGTCCCAAATGGACAGAATGGAAAAGTGCTGTGGTCCTTAAGGGGTTAAGAGCCGCATGTAAATTTGTGGCTATAAAATACACAAATAATATGTTTCCTAAAAATGGCCAGTATCTGGGACCACAAAAACTTTGTCACATATTCTAGAAAGGATATGTAGGTAGGATCAGGAGCAGCAATGTACTACTAGCTGTTGATTGGTGGCTGGCTGGCTGCATATATATGCTTCATGTCATCGGCTCAACAGATGTGTTCAGCTAAGTCCCAGTTGTTACCAAGAGATAAAGTAAACTGGATATTTGTTTGAAATGACCTGCTCTATCTGAATAATTAAAGGGCCACTAAAACCAAAATCTTTCTTTCATGATTCAGATAGAACATACAAATTTAAACCACTTTACAATTTACTTCTATTATTTATTTTGCTTCATTTTTTAGATATCCTTAGTTGAAGAAAAAGCAATGCACATGGGTGAGCCAATCACATGAGGCTTCTATGTGCAGCAACCAATCAGCAGCTACTGAGCATATCTAGATATGCTTTTCGGCAAAGAATATCAAGAGAATAAAACAAATTAGATAATAGAAGTAAATTAGAAAGATGTTTAAAAATGCATTCTCTTTCTAAATCATGAAAGAAAAAATGTGGGTGTCATGTCCCTTTAATCTTTCATTTTGACTTTACTGTTCCTTTAATTTGTGCATTAAAATGTAACTTTATTTTCATTCCAGGTAAATAAAATAGTAATGTTATAGCATCAAGCTATTGGTGGAGCTCAGATAAAATGATGATGAATTGTTGTAATATTCATTATCAGATGTAAAAACCGGACACTTGTCTAATCTTATGTTTGATAAAGGCTAACATTGAAAGGAGTCTTAGTTCTTTTCTTGGCTAATCCTATAGTTTATTGCATTTTACAGCCATTGTTTGGGCCATCACTTGATGCTGACGTATCCAGCTACTGGCCAGGAATATGGGGGTCATTGAGGAAACTGCTCATAAATAGAGTGTTGTTATGAGTATTAAATGTTTTCTTACATGATTTTATTCTTCAATAGCTGTATACTAACAATGAAAATCACAATATTCTCACAGGAATTGTTAAATTATCAAAAAGCTGACAAAAAATATCCCAATGAAGCTAGGCAACCAATCAGGATGCTTGCAAGGGAGCATGCATCTAGCATGTGCAGGCAAAGTCACTTTATTTACCTCAATTTAAGGAAGATTACTTTAAAAAATGTCTGAGATTAAATGTAAATCCCCTGAAATCACAGTAATGCCAAGTGTGAACTCAGCACTGACAATGCTGATTGGCTGTTTTTTCACTTTGCAGATAACAGCAAAAAGAGTGGTTGAAGGATGGTGAGATGAAGAAAATGTGAGGTAAAATATCTTCCTTTTTAACATAGAATTTACATAGAGTTGTTTTATAACTTTAAAGCCAACATGAAATGCTTGTTTGTACACAGCTGATGAAAGGGACAGAAACTCATTGGCTGATAAGGAAAACTCCCACAGCTCCGTTGGTGAACTGTGACAACCTTCACAATCATAGGAATAAAAATATTTATTTTTGAACACAGCAACATCTTTTTACAGCAAACAAAAATTATTTGTGTCAAAGAAAAAAAATGTGTTTTATTGCCGATATTACATTGGCAGGGTCATGGGATGTGTATACTGTATGTTATAAATTATATTTTTTTATATATATATATATATATATATATATATATATATATATATATATATATATACAGGTGGCCCTCGTTCTACAACGGTTCAATTTACACCGTTTCAGAATAACAACATTTTTTTTCCAGTCATGTGACTGCTATTGAAAGGCATTGAGAAGCAGTGCATTTATTAAAATAGCCAGTAGGTGTAGCTGTCCGCTTGTGTTGCAGCAAAGCCAAGCAAGCTGAAATTAATCAGTTTAACCAGACCTGAGCTATTAAGCAGATTTCAAAGGAACAAGATCGTCCTGTCTATAAATCAGTGCAGATTGGAATGCATAGAAAGAACTGTTTGCAGAAAAATGCAAGTGAAGTCTGTGTTGTGTAATTATTTTATTAGGTTTATAATGCTGTTTAGCAAATGTTTTTGTTCATTTAACTTAGTTTAATTATATATTCTGTGTTGTGTAATTATTTTATTAGGTTTATAATGCTGTTTAGCAAATGTTTTTGTTCATTAACTTAGTTTAATTATATATTCTGTGTTGTGTGATTATTTTATTAGGTTTGTAATGCTGTTTAGCATTTAAAGTCTTAATTTCAAAGCTTTAAATATAATGTATTAGGTGTTACTTTTGAAAATTTTGAGAGGGGCCTGGAACCTATCTCCCTCACTTCCCATTGACTTACATTATATATGGTAAACTAGAGTATATATAGTAAGCTATAGTGATATTTCTACACCACTACACTGCATATATTGGGAGCAAAAATACTGTCCCTTTAGTATGCAAAGGACAATAACAGGAGTAGCAGATTAGGGTTCAATTTGAAGTGAAAAACAAGTGAGAGTCAAGAACAGGGGATTAGCAAGGAATCAGAACAAGCGTCTCAGTTCCTTTTCATGTGATGTCAGAGACGGAGCGTTTGGGCAATTGGAAAATGCTGATATC
Source organism: Bombina bombina (assembly GCF_027579735.1). Taxonomy (NCBI): domain Eukaryota; kingdom Metazoa; phylum Chordata; class Amphibia; order Anura; family Bombinatoridae; genus Bombina; species Bombina bombina. Next base: position 1,227,758,882 of record NC_069501.1, on the reverse strand, counting down.
AATATCAGCACTGTAATGTAGAGAGAATTAGTCGTTATCAGGTGTTGAAAGAAACCCATCTACATGACAGCATACAACAGACATCACACATATTTTCTTAATACCTTTAGACTTGTCTACTGATACAAGAATTTCCAATGTAGCAGTAGAATCTCACAGCTTCAAATAGAGATATGAAACAAAAAAAAACAAAAAAAAAAAACAGAAAATACTGTTAGGAACTTCCTGCACTATATCATATAGGAATTTGAAGCATGCCTGAGTAGAATTGGCAGTATTATAAATGATTTATCAAGTATATATCCTCTTGGTAACAATACAGTCCAAATGTAGCATTATTTAGCTATTTTTATTGCCAAAGGCATGCTCAGTAAAGGAAGTCCCCAGCTCCTCATTTAGCACGAAAGAGCAAAGGTCAGGAGACGGAATCCTTGTGAATCCGTCTTAAAAAGAACGCATGCTGGCACCCAGCCCGTTAATTAGAGCCCTGGAACTGAAATAAACCTGGGACTTCATGTCTCTGTTATCCCGTTTTATACTGGGTGATAGGAATCGCACATACTGTACACCTATGACCAGACCTCCACTTATTAGATTTCATGTAAGTGTATTTTCCTATTAAAGCGTTCTGTGGGGCTTGTTAAATAAACTCAGATTGTGTCATTGCAAAATCCTCTCACGACTCATTTTATCTGCTAGGCAATATTTATATGGGGATTTATAACAGAATGGAGGGTTGTTTTTAATGTTACGCTATAAATTACTGATCATATGAAACTGTAATTGGACCAGTAAGAACTCTTGGATGTGTTAAAATGAATATTTTTTAAAAGGGACTTCTAATGTACCAATTAAGGGGATATGAAACACAAAAAAATATTTTGAGAGTCAGACAGAGGATACCGTTTTAAAAAGTTTCCAATTTACTTCTATTATAAAATTTGCTTCATTTTCATGATATTCTGTGTTGAAGAGATACCTAGGTAGGCATCTAGGGAACTACGTGGCAGGAAATAGTGCTCTTGCAAATGTATAACGTTCTTGCAAAACTGCTGTCATATAGGGCTACAGAAATGGGCCGTCTCCTAAGCATACGTCCCTGCTTTTCCACAAAAGATTCCAAGAGAACAAAGAAAAATTGACAATTGAAGTAAAATAGAAAGCTGTTTAAAATCGCAATGTTCTATCTGAATCATGAAAGAAAAATGTTGGGGTTCATATCCCTTTAATACTATAAATCATTAGCTCAAGTAATGTTTGCATAACTGATACTAGATTACAAAGAGTTTACCTCTGCAAAAAGCCAACATTTCACTACCACTGCTAATTGGCTGCTTTTAACTCCCAAGCAGGACTTCAAATGCATAGGCCTAGATTACAAATGGAGTGTAAAAATATTAGAGCAACTGTGTGTTAACATCGCTCGGGTGCGATCAATAGCTCTTCTATATTTCACTTTGGTGTCCCCTGGGATACATAGTTGCATACTTTGTGTAGATGACCCTACTTTAATCCACCAGGTTTTCTCATTTGAAGGGCCCCACATGACTTTTCGCAGAGTTTTACAATTTGACGCTATTCCAGTCCATTAGAAAATTCCTGTGCAGAAATATATCAGTCTTTCAAATGCATGAAGTTACTAGTTTTATATTCCATGGGGACAATTTAACAGCTGCATTTGAACCAATCACATTTCGAGCAACATTTCTCATGAATTTTGAACTTTATCGTTTTAACGTTTTGACCTCTCATCTTACCTGTTTTAAGAGGCACATCTTCCTAGATGTAAGTATTTCTGCATGCTTAGTTGACATATTAATAAACAAGTTTGTTTCATTGCGTTAATAAATAAATAAATTACTGCTCTTATCATGTTTGAACTATGAAACTTGTATATAACTGAGATCTGAATATTTATAAAATTAATTATATAAAATTGTTAACAGCCACTTCCCAAGTAGCCAAACCAACCAAATTCACTCATTCTGCAAGGCCACAAGGAGAAGAGACTCAGAGCTACAAACCTTCCATGGAATCCACATCTAGGTATCCATTGCTGATCAAAAAAGCATTTTGTGTAGAAAATGCCCATAACACCCACTTCCCAATGAAGCCATTCCACAAGTCTCGGATGGAGAGAGACAAGAAGGCACAGGTCTGCCATGGAATCCACGTCAAAGTGCCTATTCCTGTATATAAAGAAATATTTGTGAAAAAAGCCCGGAATGTCATGACATACAACCTAAAAAGCCTTTGCTGTGACAAATTAGGGACAGATATTAATGGTAAGCAATCACAGTGTAGGATGTAGCAGAGTTAGGATTCTAATGTTTGCACTATACACTCCAGTCTCTCTTTAGGTAAATAATATTAATTATTATTATACTTTATTTATAAAGTGCCAATATATTCTGCAGCGCTGTCCATGGGTACAATTCATGTAAGTTAAACAATGATACAATAAAGGATAAGAAGGTAAAATAAGTAATGTACACTGCAAAGTTGTGTTTTTTTTTACTATACATAAATAAACATTTTTGGTCGGTTTCAATCTTTCGTATCCTTTTTATCTGCATTTTTTTTAGCTCTCAATCCGTGTCTTTTGAGATCTGATCGATCACAATTTAAGTGATAAAACCATTTGCATATTGGAAAAAGGTCAGGTCAGATCAGAGCAAATAGTGGGAAAATCACCCATATGATGCATAGGTGTAGATTTATCAAAGCTTCAACTGGTAATACGCTGGAATCCTGCATCAAATTCGACGCCAGATTGATCCACCGTAGTTAACAAAGCGTCAAGATTGTCAAATGTTGAAATGTGTGACGTAATATACGCTCCTGCGATCTCAATCCGATGCAGATCGATGGTTGCGTCAGTCCAGATGTTTCAAATTCACATTTGACTCTATTTGACCCTCTTCCCAATTTATCAAACATTCAACAGGTACGCTCGCGTCAATTCCGACGCAGCGTACCTATTGTTCAAACCACCACCCTTGAGGCCGCGAATGCCATAGAAATCAATGGGAGTCTGAAAACACAGAAAGGTTATGTTCGATGCTGCAAGACAATGAAGCATATTAGATAATAAAAGTAAATTAGAAACTTTATTAAAATTGTAAACACTTTCTAAATCAAACAATATTATTGCTCCAAATTTGGTGCACTAGTAGATATAGGGATACAAATGAAATAAATACATTAATACTTATGGATAATGTTACATCTTTGTCTCTCATTATAAAGCAAGTGGACAATATTATTGCTCTAAACTTGGTGCACTAGTAAATATAGAGATACAAATGAAATAACTACATAACATAATAAAGCTAACTTCCTTTTTTATATAAATCTATTTGCACCATGTTTAAGGCATGTAATACAAGTTCCAGTCTCCACTTCACACCAAATTTGACGCAATACTCCTAAACAACCCACAAACTAGTGAAAGTTTCCACCACTTTTGATTAGGAAATGCATAATCACATGATTTATGACATCAGCCAATCTGATTTAAATATACATTTTCTACTATCACTAACAAATCAAATTGGTTGATACTTGTGTTATTGATCACTCATCAGAACTTGTAAGTGCCATTTGTTACTTTGTGTATTATACTTTGAAGGTATGTATATGTGACATTCGTATTAAAGTTAAACATTGATGATGACATTAGGACACACAGTGTAATATTTTAGACAATGATTTTAAAATTTGAATGATGTTTGATTCAATATAATCTTAAACTGATAGCTCAAAGGGATAGTTTACCTAACATTAAACGGTCATGATTCAGATACAGCAGAAATGAAAATCACCTCTTTACTGTCATGCTATTTACAGTATTTTTCTTCCTTCTCTTGAATTTCATTTTCATTAAGAAATGTCATCTTATATGCCAGCCCATTTTATAACACCTGTGTAGGGGTGGTGTTTAAAACTACACTGCAATCAGGACGGGGTTACACAGGTGCAGAGAGAAAACTGGCCCAGCTCTTAAAATATCCATTTGCAAATAAATACATATGATACCCTAATTACATGTTATATTTGCAATTATTCATGCTCAGAATAATAATATATTTACACTATACATATTGTGGTATAAATAAACACAGAGTTATGAAAGACAACATTGTTTAGAACAAAAAAAGTAATTTAGGGACATGTAAATATGTTTGCAAAATATTTCTGACAAAACACATATAAATATACAAGTATGTGCAAAGATATATGTACAAATTCTAGCATTAATAATCATTTAAAAAAAACAAAAAAACATGAGATAGGCATATAATGATTTCTAGAAATAAAAATAAACATTAATTTATGTGGAAATATCATTTATCAGTTTTTTTGTATAACAAATACATAGAAAATAACTTTCTATGAGATATTATTGTTTGTTCAGGTATAAATCTAGCTATTTCTTAAAAAAAGATTAGCTTTTAGAGAAATGTGCTTGTTCATGGACAGTAATGAAATGGTATAAATAAAGTTGGAGAAAAGAGAATATCAGCGACATTGATGACTCTTATTCATCAACAGTCTGATGCTCATCGCTCCGTACTTGATGCATGTTTTTGACAGACTTTTTAATAAATAAGGGCGTTGTATGTAGATTCGTGGCAGCGATGTCTGGCAAGCGTATTGACTCCACCGAATGCGTCGACATTGACGCAATGATAAATAGGCCCCATAGACAGTATCGGCTTTGTAAACTCCCAGACCATGGGGTTTGCACTTTATGGGCCAGATTACGAGTGAAGCACAAATTGTGAGTGCGATATTTGTACTCTATTTGTAATACCAGCAATGGGCAGCAAATGTAAAATAAATATGTTTATAAGCATATACACATATTGACAGTTTTAACAAAGTCCCCATAGACCACAATGTAAAGCCACTCACTTTAACCCCTTATAACTGCTGTGTGCAATTATTGTTTAATTTAATAAAGATGCTACTATTTTTATGCTTTATTAAATAACACTACACTTAATTTTGGGGGCAATTGGGGAATATTTTGAAAATTAACCAGAGATCAAATTTAACACAAAAAGGGTTTTGATAAAGTGACAACATGTTGACATGTGCCAGTATTCCAATACAATTTGGAATAATTCTATAATGTTGTGCGTTTGCAATACACTGAAATGGTCACATGGGCATTTTAGATGCATAGATCAATATATGGGCCCTTACTTATCCAGAAGTCGACTTTCTTGCATTCAACGGCACCAATACGCTCGCCTAAGATCGCCTAACATCGCTGCCGTGGACCTGAATACGTTCGCCAAAATTATCAAGAAAGCTATCAAAAAGCCGCGCACCAAATATGGTGCGATGAGCAGAGGATTGTTGTTAACTAACAGTCATTGATCTCGCTGCTCATCGGCTTATTCGCAGCTTTCTTGCTACCCTGTCACTAAGCACCCACACTATACTAACTGTTTTACCCCCAATACCGCCGCTCCCGGAGCCCCCCGCACCTAAATAAAGTTATTAACCCCTAAACCGCCGCTCCCGGAACACACCGCCACCTACATTATATGTATTAACCCCTAAACCGCCGCTCCCAGACCCCGCCGCAACTAAATAAAATGTTTAACCACTAAACCGCCGCTCATGGACTCCCCCACCTACATTAAATTTATTAACCCCTAATCTGACCCCCCCTACACCGCCGCCACCTACATTAAATTTATTAACCCCTAATCTCCCGCCCCCAACGTCACCGCCACTATATTAAATTTAATAACCCCTAAACCTAAGTCTAACCCTAACCCTAACTCCCACTAATTTAAATATAATTTAAATTACATAATAATAGTTACATTGTAGCTAGCTTAGGGTTTATTTTTATTTTACAGGCAAGTTTGTATTTATTTTAACTAGGTAGAATAGTTATTAAATAGTTAGTAACTATTTGATAACTTCCTAGCTAAAATAAATACAAAAGTACCTATAAAATAAAACCTTACCTAAGTTACAATTACACCTAACACTATACTATCATTAAATAAATTAAATAGATTAACTACAATTAATTAAAATTAAATAAAATTACTGGTCCTTTAAATTACGTCATCCAAGATGGCATCCCTTGAATTCCGATTGGCTGATAGAATTCTATCAGCCAATCGGAATTAAGGTAGGAAAAATCAGCCAATAGGATTGAAGTTCAATCCTATTGGCTGTTCCAATCAGCCAATAGAATGTGAGCTCAATCCTATTGGCTGATTGCATCAGCCAATAGGATTTTTCCTACCTTAATTCCGATTGGCTGATAGAATTCTATCAGCCAATAGGAATTTAAGGGACGCCATCTTGGATGACGTCATTTAAAGGACCAGTCATTCATCGGGTAGTCGTCGGTCTGGATGGATGCTCCACGTCGGATGTCTTCAAGATGGAGCCGCTCCTTGTCGGATGGATGAAGATAGAAGATGCCGCCTGGATGAAGACTTCTGCCCGCCTGGAGGACCTCTTCTGCCCAGTTGGATGAAAACTTTGCCCGGATTCGTTGAGGACTTAGGCCCGGTTGGGTGAAGACGTCTCAAGGTAGGGTGATCTTCAGGGGGTTAGTGTTAGGTTTTATTAAGGGGGTATTGGGTGGGTTTTAGAGTAGGGTTGGGTGTGTGGGTGGTGGGTTGTAATGTTTGGGGGGTATTGTATTTTTTTTACAGGTAATAGAGCTGATTACTTTGGGGCAATGCCCCGCAAAAAGCCCTTTAAGGGCTATTTGTAATTTAGTATAGGGTAGGGATTTTTTATTATTTTTGGGGGGGCTTTTTTATTTTATTAGGGGGATTAGATTAGGTGTAATTAGTTTAAAATTCTTGTAATTATTTTTTTATTTTCTGTAATTTAGTTTTTGTTTTTTTTGTACTTTAATTTTATTTAATTTTAATTAATTATAGTTAATTGTAGTTAATTTATTTAATTTATTTAATGATAGTGTAGTGTTAGGTTAGGCTTTATTTTACAGGTATATTTGTATTTATTTTAACTAGGTAGTTATTAAATAGTTAATAACTATTTAATAACTATTCTACCTAGTTAAAATAAATACAAAGTTTCCTGTAAAATAAAAATAAACCCTAAGCTAGCTACAATGTAACTATTAGTTACATTGTAGCTAGCTTAGGGTTTATTTTACAGGTAAGTATTTAGTTTTAAATAGGAATAATTTAGTTAATTATAGGATTTTTATTTAGATTTTTTTAAATTATAGTTAAGTTACGGGGTGTTAGGGTTAGAGTTAGACTTAGATTTAGGGGTTAATAAATTTAATATAGTGGCGGTGGTGTAGGGGGGCAGATTACGGGTTAATAAATATAATGTAGGTGGCGGTGGGCTCCGGGAGCAGCAGTTTAGGGGTTAAACAATTTATTTAGTTGCGCCGGGGTCCGGGAGCGGCAGGATAGGGGTTAATAACTTTATGTAGGTGGCGGCGGTATACGGGGCGGCAGATTAGGGGTTAATAGGTATAATGTAGGTGGCGGCGGTGTAGGGGGGCAGATTAGGGGTGTTTAGACTCGGGGTACATGTTAGGGTGTTAGGTGTAGACGTTCCCATAGGAATCAATGGGATATCGGGCAGCAGCGAACATGAGCTTTGGCTGCTTTCCGACTCCCATTGATTCCTATGGCATCCGCCGCCTCCAGGGTGGCGGATTGAAAACCAGGTACGCTGGGCCAGAATAGTGGCGAGCGTACCTGGTAGGTACTTGATAACTACCAAAAGTAGTCAGATTGTGCCGAACTTGCGTTCGGAACATCTGTAGTGACGTAACCATCGATCTGTGTCAGACTGAGTCCGCTGGATCGTATGTTACGTCGCTATATTCTACTTTTGCCGGTCTGTAGGGTTTGATAACTACGGCGAATCAGGCTCGCCACAAATATGCTGTGGAATTCCAGCGTATTTGCAGTTGACAGCTTGATAAATAGAGGCCATGGTCTAGATTCAGTAAACCTATTTTCAGCACTGTGTTAAATTCCCTTGGTAGTGGATGGGACTGATATTTACTTACGTATTTGTATTTAAAGACAGATTTGTATCAGTAACAGTATTTGTGTTTGGGATTTAACCAATGTTTTTAAAGTATCTAGAACCTGTTCTAGACAAATCTCGTTCTGTACAGTTTTGCCAATATTTTCAAGTCGTCACATACCAGTTTCACAATTTACAGTATGAGAACTGTTAAAATCCCATTACAGAAGATGTGATAAGTTGCAGCCACTTTTTAATGGAAATTAACTTCATATAATGTTCTTCATTTTAGATGAAAATCTTTCAAAACCATAAATCAAGGATTTCTTAATGAATAAATAAAAAAAAAAAGAAGAGTTTTAAAAAAATGTTATTGAGCAAACAGGAAACCCATCATGCCCTTATAGACACGGCATTCATATTGTCCAACACATCATAAACACCAGTCTGTCCAATCACAAAACACACACATGGGTTTCATAAACTAGTTTCGGTTTTCAGTTATTGCATCCATTATCACCAGTACAGAGTGTTGCTGTAGGAAAATGGAGATTGATAGTGATCACTTTGTTAATAGAACAAAGGGGCTTAACATTTTTCCAATATTGGAAAAAAAAACCAGAAAGATCAGAATCAACCACTTTTAGGTGTATTTAACTTTTAAATGAAATTCATTTAACTAAATATACACCAAGCTATAAAGATAATATTTACACATCCGTTTTGGTCCTGCAAATTACAATCCTATATGTGTAAAGTTAAGGTAATAGCGTTCACTGAACTATAAAACTACAAAACTATATATCTTGTTTTTTATAATTTTCTTGTAATATATGTGTAAAATATGTTAACCCTGTGTAGTTTCAATACCTTTGTGCGTTACTTACGGTCTTGTCTGAGTATTATAAACCAGAGTGTTGCTGTTGTAATAAATGTATTGTGTTAACTTTAATCTCTGTCAACTGTATGCTGCTCCTGTACACATTTATTTTATTTAGTCTGTTTTATGCATCTGAAATTCTTTTTTTCAAAACAAATCATTGTCATTGTGTTAAATAATGTATAAAAATAATATTAAAATTTCTGTTAACCGCTTCAAGACGGAGGCAATCAGGGCACAGAGGATGTAACAAGATCACCCCTGCGATCACGTGACTCAAATAGCACTGATTGGCTTCCCAGGGAACTGACTGCATTGCTAGGCACATCCCCCAATTGGAGCCAGCGTATTTTTAACAAGGGGAGCAGGACACTGCAAAAGTTAGGACGTTCCATGCCGTCCTAGCAACGTTAAAGCCCAAACCTTTTAGGACAGCATGGGATGTCCTAACAGCATCTAGGGGTTAATAATAATTTGTTAACATTTTTCTAAAGGAATAAAAAGGTTTGTGAGAAACAAAAACTGTATATAATGGTCATTGCTACCAATTCTGAATATTGTCTTTTAATTAATTTGGTTATGTAGTGATTTATAGCTTTATGAGCTGTATGGCTTATATTTCAGTTGCACATAAGTTAATTATATATTATAGTCAGTGTGTTCTTCCCTATTACCTGGATTTGGAAATGAATGACCTCATGTTTGGACAATTTATGCATTTCACTATTAATGCTTTAGGTCTTTCTAGCTTTCCTGTAATATATCACACTAAAGTATCCTTACATGGTTAAATAGATATGAGCACACATCTGCATTCTCAAGGGGTTTAGTTAAAGGAAACAAAGATTTTCAACTCAATTTGGTACATCTGAAAATATTGTTTTCTTTTCTCTGCACTATTTCCTTTTTACTCAGATCATTTAAGAAGGTTAGAGGTGCATAAAGATTTACAGAATTTCTACTACAAATAATTTGTAACCATGGGGTATATTATTATAATCATATGGTATAATAATTACATGTTGGAATAATTAAAGGGACAGGGTCAAAAGTCAAAATGAAACCTTTATTATTCAGATGGAGCATACAATTTTAAGATAATTTTCTATTACCTTCTATTATGGCATTTTCTTTGTTTTCTTTGTAGCCTTTGTTGGAAGCCATACCTAGGTAGGCTCAGGGCATCAATGCCCTACTGGGAGCTAGCTGGTGTTTGGTGGTGCCAGTAGTATATTGCTGCTCTGGATTTGAGATTATCTATGTGTTTAACCCCTTTGCCTTTAGTGCAGGTGTTGATCACATGTCATCATACTAAGGATAGAATTGATCACAACTTTTCTGCACTTGAGTCCTTCCTGAGGTGGCTGCAATCCCAGAAATGCTGGGCTGCAGGGATGGGGGCTAAGTATACAAACACTCAGTCTCAGCTACCTTAAGAAGGGATAGTAAAGTAAAAAATAAACTTAAGTGGATTGAATAGAACACAGAATTTAAAAAAACTTTCCAATTTACTTCTATTATCAATTTTGCTTAGTTCTCTTAGTATCATTTGTTAAAAAGTAATCCTAGGTGAGTTTAGGAGCGTGCATGTGTCTTTAGCCCTTTGGCAGCTGTGTTTGCAACAATATTTAAATCAGTGTTATACATAGTTACATACACTGCTGCAACACAATGCTACAGACACTCAGGGGCAGCAAAGATTGCAAATATGTATAACATTGCTATTAACACTGTTGCAGACACTGCTGCCAGATGGCTAAGGACACAAACACGCTCCTGAGCTCACCTAGGATTGCTTTTTAACAAAGGATGCCCAGAGAACTAAGCAAAATGGATAAGAAAAGTAAATTGGAATACTGTTTAAAATTGCATGCTCTTTCTGGACCATGAATGTTTCATTTTAACTTTGCTGCCCCTGTAAGCTTAAAACAAACCCAGACCATTTGAAAGGAAATCGCCCGCTCTTTATTTTACAAAATTAAACAAACAAACACACACACAATCGTATGCACAAGATTGCACTCATGCACACACACAAACGTATGCACAAGATTGCACTCATGCACACACACAAACGTATGCACAAGATTGCACTGATGCACACACACAAACGTATGCACAAGATTGCACTCATGCACACACACAAACGTATGCACAAGATTGCACTCATGCACACACACAAACGTATGTACAAGATTGCACTCATGCACACACACAAACGTATGTACAAGATTGCACTCATGCACACACACAAACGTATGCACAAGATTGCACTTATACACACACACAAACGTATGCACAAGATTGCACTCATACACACACACAAACGTATGCACAAGATTGCACTCATGCACACACACAAACGTATGCACAAGATTGCACTCATACACACACACAAACGTATGCACAAGATTGCACTCATGCACACACACAAACGTATGCACAAGATTGCACTTATACACACACACAAACGTATGCACAAGATTGCACTGATGCACACACACAAACGTATGCACAAGATTGCACTCATGCACACACACAAACGTATGCACAAGATTGCACTCATGCACACACACAAACGTATGTACAAGATTGCACTCATGCACACACACAAACGTAGGTACAAGATTGCACTCATGCACACACACAAACATATGCACAAGATTGCACTCATGCACACACACAAACGTATGCACAAGATTGCACTCATGCACACACACAAACATATGCACAAGATTGCACTCATGCACACACACAAACGTATGCACAAGATTGCACTCATGCACACACACAAACGTATGCACAAGATTGCACTCATGCACACACACAAACGTAGGTACAAGATTGCACTCATGCACACACACAAACGTATGCACAAGATTGCACAAGATTGCACTCATGCACACACACAAACGTATGCACAAGATTGCACTCATGCACACACACAAACGTATGCACAAGATTGCACTCATACACACACACAAACGTATGCACAAGATTGCACTCGTGCACACACACAAACGTATGCACAAGATTGCACAAGATTGCACTCATGCACACACACAAACGTATGCACAAGATTGCACTCATGCACACACACAAACGTATGCACAAGATTGCACTCATACACACACACAAACGTATGCACAAGATTGCACTCATACACACACACAAACGTATGCACAAGATTGCACTCATACACATACACAAACGTACGCACAAGATTGCACTCATACACACACACAAACGTATGCACAAGATTGCACTCATACACACACACAAACGTACGCACAAGATTGCACTCATACACACACACAAACGTATGCACAAGATTGCACTCATGCACACACACACACAAACGTATGCACAAGATTGCACTCTTGCACACACACAAACGTATGAACAACATTGCACTTAGCACACACACAAACGTATGCACAAGATTGCACTCATGCACACACACAAACGAATGCACAAGATTGCACTCATGCACACACACAAACGTATGCACAAGATTGCACATATGCACAAGATTGCACTCATGCACACACACAAACTTATGCACAAGATTGCACTCATGCACACACACAAACGTATGCACAAGATTGCACTCATGCACACACACAAACGTATGCACAAGATTGCACGCATGCACACACACAAACGTATGCACAAGATTGCACTCATGCACACACACAAACGTATGCACAACATTGCACTTAGCACACACACAAACGTATGCACAAGATTGCACTCATGCACACACACAAGCGTATGCACAAGATTGCACTCATGCACACACACAAACCTATGCACAAGATTGCACTCATGCACACACACAAACGTATGCACAAGATTGCACTCATGCACACACGCAAACATATGCACAAGATTGCACTCATGCACACACACAAACGTATGCACAAGATTTCACTCATGCACACACACAAACGTATGCACAAGATTGCACTCATGCACACACACAAAAAACGTATGCACATGATTGCACTCATGCACACACACAAATGCATGCACAAGATTGCACTAAGCACACACAAACGTATGCACAAGATTGCACTCATGCACACACACAAACGTATGCACAAGATTGCACTGATGCACACACACAAATGCATGCATAAGATTGCACTCATACACACACACAAACGTATGCACAAGATTGCACTGATGCACACACACAAACGTATGCACAAGATTGCACTCATGCACACACACAAACGTATGCACAAGATTGCACGCATGCACACACACAAATGCATGCATAAGATTGCACTCATACACACACACAAACGTATGCACAAGATTGCACTGATGCACACACACAAACGTATGCACAAGATTGCACTCATGCACACACACAAACGTATGCACAAGATTGCATGCATGCACACACACAAACGTATGCACAAGATTGCACTCATGCACACACACAAAAAACGTATGCACATGCTTGCACTCATGCACACACACACAAACATAAGCACAAGATTGCACTCATGCACACACACAAACGTATGCACAAGATTGCACTCATGCACACACACAAACGTATGCACAAGATTGCACTCTTGCACACACACAAACGTATGCACAAGATTGCACTCATGCACACACACAAACGTATGCACAAGATTGCACTGATGCACACACACAAACGTATGCACAAGATTGCACTCATGCACACACACAAACGTATGCACAAGATTGCACTCTTGCACACACGCAAACATAGGTACAAGATTGCACTCATGCACACACACAAACGTATGCACAAGATTGCACTCATGCACACACACAAACGTATGCACAAGATTGCACTCATGCACACACACAAACGTATGCACAAGATTGCACTCATGCACACACACAAAAGTATGCACAAGATTGCACTCATGCACACACACAAACGTATGCACAAGATTGCACTCATGCACACACACAAACGTATGCACAAGATTGCACTCATGCACACACACAAAAGTATGCACAAGATTGCACTCATGCACACACACAAAAGTATGCACAAGATTGCACTCATGCACACACACAAACGTATGCACAAGATTGCACTCATGCACACACACAAACGTATGCACAAGATTGCACTCATGCACACACACAAACGTATGCAACAAGATTGCACTCATGCACACACACAAACGTATGCACAAGATTGCACTCATGCACACACACAAACGTATGCACAACATTGCACTTAGCACACACACAAACGTATGCACAAGATTGCACTCTTGCACACACGCAAACATATGTACAAGATTGCACTCATGCACACACACAAACGTATGCACAAGATTGCACTCATGCACACACACAAGCGTATGCACAAGATTGCACTCATGCACACACACAAACCTATACACAAGATTGCACTCATGCACACACACAAACGTATGCACAAGATTGCACTCATGCACACACGCAAACATATGCACAAGATTGCACTCATGCACACACACAAACGTATGCACAAGATTGCACTCATGCACACACACAAACGTATGCACAAGATTGCACTCATGCACACACGCAAACATATGCACAAGATTGCACTCATGCACACACACAAACGTATGCACAAGATTGCACTCATGCACACACAAAAAACGTATGCACATGATTGCACTCATGCACACACACAAATGCATGCACAAGATTGCACTAAGCACACACAAACGTATGCACAAGATTGCACGCATGCACACACACAAATGCATGCACAAGATTGCACTCATGCACACACACAAACGTATGCACAAGATTGCACTGATGCACACACACAAATGCATGCATAAGATTGCACTCATGCACACACACAAACGTATGCACAAGATTGCACTGATGCACACACACAAACATATGCACAAGAGTGCACTCATGCACACACACAAACGTATGCACAAGATTGCATGCATGCACACACACAAATGCATGCATAAGATTGCACTCATACACACACACAAACGTATGCACAAGATTGCACTGATGCACACACACAAACGTATGCACAAGATTGCACTCATGCACACACACAAATGTATGCACAAGATTGCATGCATGCACACACACAAACGTATGCACAAGATTGCACTCATGCACACACACAAAAAACGTATGCACATGCTTGCACTCATGCACACACACAAACGTATGCACAAGATTGCACTCATGCACACACACAAACGTATGCACAAGATTGCACTTATGCACAAGATTGCACTCTTGCACACACACAAACGTATGCACAAGATTGCACTCATGCACACACACAAATGTATGCACAAGATTGCACTCATGCACACACACAAACGTATGCACAAGATTGCACTCTTGCACACACACAAACGTATGCACAAGATTGCACTCATGCACACACACAAACGTATGCACAAGATTGCACTCATGCACACACACAAACGTATGCACAAGATTGCACTCTTGCACACACGCAAACATATGTACAAGATTGCACTCATGCACACACACAAACGTATGCACAAGATTGCACTCATGCACACACACAAAAGTATGCACAAGATTGCACTCATGCACACACACAAACGTATGCACAAGATTGCACTCATGCACACACACAAACGTATGCACAAGATTGCACTCATGCACACACACAAACGTATGCACAAGATTGCACTCATGCACACACACAAACGTATGCACAAGATTGCACTCATGCACACACACAAATGCATGCACAAGATTGCACTCATGCACACACACAAACGTATGCACAAGATTGCACTCATGCACACACACAAATGCATGCACAAGATTGCACACATGCACACACACAAACGCATGCACAAGATTGAACTCATGCACGCACACAAATATATGCACAAGATTGCACTGATGCACACACTCTCAGACACACAGACAAGCACACATGCTCATAAACACAAACACACTGACAAGAACACATGCTCATAAACACACACACACTTGCAAGCAACAGCAAACACCCATGCTCATAAACACACATACACACAAACAACTGCAAGCATACATACTCATAAACACACTGACAAGCATGCAAGCTCAAAAACGCACGCACAAACACACAGACACACTTACAAAGAACACCAACCAAACATGTTCATAAACATATACACAAAAAGCGGCAAGCACACATGCTCATAAACACACAGACATACACACACTCACACTCAGACAGACACACGGGAACACACAAAAATAATGACAAGCACACATACTCATAAACACACAGACACACACATAGATACACACACAAATAACAGCAAGCACACATGTTCATAAACACACAGACACACACTCAAACATACACACACAGAAACGCACAAATAATGTAAAGCACACGTACTCATAATCACACATACATACAAGATTTAAACAATTTTGCTGTTGGACAGAATAAAAATGAAAACTACTCTGCTACCTACTGTATATTCTCCTTTTACTGCTGCACGTTGCTACATTTGGATAAGCACTGTATTGTATATATTTTTTTTATTTCTTGCTTCTTTCAATGCAGTTGGAAATGTTTCCACAAACAAACCTCTGATTTTGCTAATCTCACAGTTGTAATACATTTTTGAATCAGCCGGAATCTATCACTGTATTTTGCAAGAGTCATTGTCTGAAATTTTTTTTTAACTTAGGTTTGATGTCAAAAGCATTAATAAAATATTCCTAGAGCAGTTTTTCTATACTTTTATAAATATAGGTCCTGCATCTGCTCATTTTCATAATAGTTGAACTGGGCAAGCAGATATTCATTGGAAAGAGTCACTTTAGATTTATAAAACACCAGCGATGTTCCGTTTGACACAATTTATTACCTGTATTGGATTCTGGCCAGAACATTGCAACTTACACTGCTGTATATGTAGTGAAAGTGACATGGGATTTCAATTAAAGTCAAGGAATCTCCGTTTAATATTTCACTTTCCATCTTAAGGAACGGACACTTGTCTACAAGACAGTGTCTCTTTTGTACAGCAACGGGGTGTTTTTATTGGTGGTTTGCCACAGTTCTTGATACCAATTTATATAATAACACATATCCTTGTTTATTTAATATGAATTAAGAAATAAATATAATATATTAACTTAGAAACTCTGAAATGTTTTAAATTTGTTATTCTTTTTGTTACACTGATAAGAGGGTTCACTGATTTCATATTTATTGGTTGGTTTGCTTGTGCTTCTATCTAAACATCAATCTTAACTCAAAATTAAACTTTCATGGATCAAATAGAACATGCAATTTTAGGAAAGCTTTCAATTCAATTCTATATCAAATGTACATAATTTCTTTCTTTGTTGAAAAGCATACCTATATATATATATATATATATATATATATATATATATATATATATATAT
The DNA here is from genome assembly GCF_027579735.1 of Bombina bombina. NCBI lineage: Eukaryota > Metazoa > Chordata > Amphibia > Anura > Bombinatoridae > Bombina > Bombina bombina. The sequence continues at coordinate 1,227,741,571 of NC_069501.1, read as the reverse complement.
ATATATATATATATATATATATATATATATATATAGTATTAGAAGAAAGAAAAACGAGGAACTGCAGACTCTTTTCCAAAGTGGTTAGTTTAATGAGCAGACAAGTGAAAGACACAGTCACAGTGTGCAGGGCTGGATCTGACGAGTTTCCCGCATGCTCACATGCGCTTCATCAGAGATCTAACGGTGTTCACCTGCTGTCAGGTTAAATACTGGTATTAGCCAATAGTGTATAAGTAAAGCCTAATTAGTGTGGTGTGAAGGAATATTGTGTGCAAATGTTGAGTGCAAGCTGAAAAATACAATGTGTAAAACTTTCAAAGAAATAAGTGTTGTTAAGCAGTGATGTGATAGGCAATACATCTAAGTTAAAAAGGAATTGGCATGATTATATATTTCTGTGATTAGGTTTGAAGATAGTGAAATATTACTAGAAGCTAAATACAAAGATTTGATTGTTATGTTGTGCATAAAAATAAAAGCACAACAAAGTTCAAAATCACTGCAGTGATAAACCAAATAATAATGTAAAAGTGATGGAAAGGAGGGAATATTATCAAAATTGCAATTATACATGGAAAACATGTATCTGAGCACAAAAATAAAAAATTAAAAAGTGTGAAGGTAGCAACATGTTATTTAAGGAAAAATGAACTTTTTCGCTAATGGCTGCTACTAAACACTATCCAAGACCAAAAGGTTATTATTATATGTTTTAAATTTATAATAAATGTTTATCTATTTGAATGCTGCCTGGGTATGTTGGTTGTTTATTTCGATTTAGTTAGAAATTTAACATAGTGGCAGCATTGGTAGACATAATTGGTATGGTACTTGGGGAAGTGTAAGGTATAGTGTTCCTGCCAACCTGAGTAGCAAAGGAATTGCTGCGGGCACCAACTATCCTGTAAAAAAAAAATCTAACTAATTGTTGGGTTCCTAGGTGGTAGCAAAATGATGTAAAAAGATGTAAAAAGATGTAAAATGAAGGTAAGTATTAATGGGGACAATACTAGTTTGGCGTATATATAGTGAATACTTGTGAACTGCCTATTGTACCCCAATCCTGGGTGAACCTATTTGTAAGGCACTTGGGAAATTACCTAGGTTATACATCAAACACCTATTGGGCCTATGATGGTGATAACATCCTATAGGTCCAATATATATAATAAAGATTTATATATATAAAGATAGTTGCTATTTAGGGAGGGACACGTAAAGATTGTGCAGTAAGGCTATAAAGAATGTAGTAGACTGATGATAATAAAATAATAAAATTATAAGGCATGTTATGATGAGTGGTGTTACCTAAAATAAACCTATATACTAAAGAAATTAAGATAAAAGACATTTTTTTATGTATAAAACCGATGAACACTCATTGGTTAATATTTGTTGTATTTATGTGTGCCAGGGGACAATGGAGTTACCTGCAATAATTAGTAGAGGGAGAATGATGGACTCTGTACAGATAATGCTATTCTAGTGACAGTGAATAGGGGACTTGTAGGTTAATCTATGAATAAGTCAAGATCTTGCCTCATATTAATGCCTTTTGGACTCTTGGTCTGTAGAGTGAAGATCCAAAAGGCTTCTTTCCTCTGCAGTTTGCTGATTCTGTCACCTCCTCTAATGTCCTTACCTATGTGGTCAATACCTATAAATGAAAATAAATGTTTGATGTGTGCGCCGTGGGATCGAAAATGTTTATCTACCGGTGTTCTGGGAACTTCCTCTTCAAGTGATAGTAGGTTTTGTCTAATACGATCCTTAAGGGGACGTGTGGTGAGGCCTACATATTGTAGGAGACACTGTTGACATGTAATTAGGTAGATTACGAATTGACTAGTGCAATCTATTCTATATATATATATATATATATATATATATACAACACACAGAAAACCTGGCACTCACCAGCAGTCACACAGTAATGTTTAAAAGCAAAAATGGGTGAGTCAGTTGCATTTGGTGCCAAAGAATCATGCCCAGGACCATGTCAATGTCTCTCCCTTCCTGGGACCCTAACCAGCACCCACAAAATGCATACTTTCAAACAAACCAAGTGCAAACCTGCTAGGGTGACACCGGTGTTTGTAATCTTCCCTGAGTAAATACAAAACATTGGAATGGACCACACTCTCAGACTGGACCAGGAACATATCCTAAGCCACTGTAAACTCCACAGCCCTGAACACTGACAGACAGCTGTACAGTTCCCAGCAACCAAGGCAGTTAGCCCCTAAACAGCCTGGTGACAGGCCCATAGGGAAACATTACAACAATTATCAACACAACACACAGAAAACCTGGCACTCACCAGCAGGCACACGGTAATGTTTAAAGCAAAAATGGGAGAGTCAGTTGCATTTGGCGCCAAAGGATCAAACCCAGTACCACATCAAGGTCTCTCCTTTCCTGTGACCCTAACCAGCACCCACACAATGCATACTTTCAAACAAACCATCTGGGAACCTCATGTAAATACATATGTACACACATATAAACAGTGAACTTTTTATGTGGCAAGTAGTATTATTACAACCTATAATGTCTTCAACCATAACGTACTATATAGCAGAGTTTTGTAAGGTGAAACAGATATAAAAAGGCAAGGAACATCCGCGAGTGTGGAGGATATAACAGTGAGCCAAAAATCTCTTTACCGCAGGATCACAGCCTGTTTACCAACTGGAGGTATAGGAAAAATCTGCGAATGTGGAGGCTGGGATAGTGAGCAGAAAATTCCTGAACCGCAGGGCTACAGCCTGTTTACCTACTTCAAGTCTTGTCACTTGTTAAAATTGGCTGGAAAGCGTGACCAGAATCTCCTAGAGGGTAACTTTGAGAGCCATATGCAAAACCTACAAAGGTGGAAGCCAGAAGCTAAGGCTGAATTCCCATAAGGATTTACAGGTTGTATGAAATTACTTGATATTCGCTACAGCCGAAATAAGGTTTAACTCTCTCTATATCATAACTCCTGAAAGGGTGAATTGTCTTGATTTTGGTTGATGACTTTGTCGCAGGACATTATACATACTGAGGGGCCGATTCATCAAGCTTCTTAACAGAAGTTAAGAAGCAGTGGTCTTAAGACTGCTGCTCCTTAACTCTTCCACCACCTCTGAGGCGGCAGATAGCAATCCGCCCCGCATACGATCGGGTTGATTGACACCCCCTGCTAGCGGCCAATTCGCTGAAAATGTGCAGGGGGCAGCATTGCACAAGCATTTCTAGTGAAATGCTTGTGCAATGATAAATGCCAACAGCGTATGCTGTCGGCATTTATCAATGTGCAGCGGATAATTGATCATTCGGCCCTGTCAGTATATTTATGAAAATCTAAGTAGTGCTCTCCAAATAATATATCAGCTTATGGCAGGGTTATAACACAATATATTTAATAATTATCCTTAAAAATAGAAACCCTTAACCAACATGCATCTACTAGAAACCATACAATTAATATAAATACCTGAATTCTTTTATTTAGTTAAGATCCATGAACATTTTGAAATATATTTGCAATACCAGAATATGACACAATATTATATACGTTAAAACCGACTATTAAGATATGCTATCCTTCTTACAAAGCCCAGAAAAATGTACCTTCACAAATCAGCCTTATTTACAAATAGCCTTTCATTCAGTTAACACAATGGGACTAAAACCTTTAGCTTTTAACATCCAAGCAATACAATCCTAAACAGTGTTTATAAACAATAGGATAATATATATATTATGCTATTTAACTGCAATTTATCCTAATATAATATTGATTTAAAACATCAGAACTTTCACAGATAAATTTACTTAGTCTACCAGATACAAATTTAAACAACACGTAAGCTTATGAAATACAATTTAAAAACACAATTTGCTCTCTCCAATCTTCCAATTTTAGTTTAACTGTAGTGACTATGCATATAACTTATTTTAAAACATCACATGTAGTTTCAATACTTTACCAAATAAACCAACCGATGTCCAGTTTCCAATGTTTCTCAACAGATTCAATTTCACCTCAGAATTTCAAAATTGGGGATATTGCATATGGAGTCCAACAGTAGCTGTGTGATTTAATAATAACCACAGTAGTTATTCCTTCAGGATTAGCCAGCAGCCTCCCTCTCAGTCTCTATGCTTGGGGTTAAATCATCTGATTTACCCCCTCCCCTTTCTTTATCATTATCAGTCATTGGTGAGTATTGGAAATGCCCACGGAAGCCTTGTCTCGGATTGGTTCTTTGCAACTGAACATGGATTGGTTTATTTGGTAAAGTATGTTGTCAAGGAAATGCATCCTTGCAACAACCAATCATCTCATGGCTGCAATTTCGCATCATAACACTAGGTGGCAGCAGACAGCACAACACAGCAATACATGCAATACTATTTCTAAACATTTTAACAACTTAATTCAGTATTTCTATGAAATGGTTATTCATTTTATCATAATTTATTGCAACAACTACTCACAATATTTGTTTTGGATAAGTAATATCTTATGAATTTTCTGATCATTTTGATATGAAACACAGTATATTATATTAAAATAATGTATCCTGTTTCTGAAATTCATGGCATTTATACATCATGTTTTCATATAATATAGTATGCTCTATGTCTCCCACAATTCTTGCACACAGGAACTTTGCCCATGGTTCACCTGAAAAATAATAAGTGTTATTAATTATTTCTTTTTAGGTCCACAAATATCTATTCATATTCTTAAAAACACAGAGGCTGAGGTATTCAGTGCACCTCTTTCTAAGTGCATAGATTGATGCCCATGACCAATGGTTGTCTGCAATAAAAATAGAAATAATTATTAAAAATGATCCAAGCATTCATATGTATTTGATGTAGTTATTAATCAACATAGAAATCATTAATTTAATATAAAAGGTCTCAGTCCCATATATATATACATATATGGGTTATTTGAATTATTCCAAATACATATGAAACTAGTATTGTTCCCTTGGCAAAAATGTATTTATTTTTATCTGTGTTATACAGGGGTTGTAAATGTTAATTCTTTAACCCACACTGCTTTCAGTAATTTTAAGTTCACACCATAGCATTTGTCTGTGTTTCCTAAGGTCTTCACTGCCCCACCCACATAGCATGGGGTCAATCCACGAGTAGTTGTAAAAGTCACAATACAACATATTTTCTGTTTAGCTAGCAATGCAGACGTGTATTTGATGTTTAGGGATAACTAACACCTATGTGCATAAAAACGGTTTCTCTATGATTTTGACCAGCTTCAAGAGGGTATTCCATACACCTCGTCTCCATACACTGTGTGGTGTCACCTATCTGACAATCTATCCTCTTAAATTACCTTTTATGACTCATCCTGTCTCAAACTGTAAGTTGATTAGAGCAGATGTTTTAGTGTCAGGGGGAATGTCTTTCTGAATGAAATGAATCTTTTTCTACTGACCAGCCAAACATCTGAATAAATATATATATTTATTAACCGTAAAATATATGATTAAAGTATATATATTTATTAACCTTACATATACCTTGACAGCCGTAAGGCTACAGATACATCAATGGGACTGTAAAAATGCCATTAGATAGTAAGATACTGACCAGTTTCAGAATATGCTGAGAGAAGTTGTTAAATTAATGCTGCAAAATAAAATTAGTGTGTTAAATAAGGTGGATGGTTTTTATGTTATATTATCCTCTAAGAGTGGTACCTTATATGCAGTCTTTTATCTATCATTCAATTTGTTATAAATATATATATATATATATATATATATATATATACACATACATATCCATATTTTGACATGTATATAAATATATAGATATACATGCACAAACATATCCATATTTAGACATGTATATAAATTTATAGATATACATGCACAAACATATCCATATTTAGACATGTATATATATATATATATATATATATATATACACATACACAAACATATCAATATTTAGACGTGTGTATATATATATATATATATATATATATATACATACATACATACACAAACATATCCATATTTAGACATGTATATGTATGTATCTCTATGTTAAAGCCCTTTGCAGTCTTTTTTCTTTCTTACACCTGAGACCTCATATCTTTGAGCAATTACAGATGGGAACATTGGAGAGAAAAGATACTTTCAGTTACATTGAAACGGCCCCTCCTTATTTCATTCCATTGAATACATGTTAATATATTTAGGACACCTCTGGCATGCAAGTATGTGTTTTGTAATCCTGGTAACATTTAGAAACACATATTTTTTTTGACAGTATTTGTAAATTGTGTTTTTTCACAAGAAATTGAACTGTGGGAATGTTTCCAAATGTTGGGCTAACCATTTTAGTGAGAGGGTGAAAAAAAACCCCAAACAATTAATATTTTCCAAACCCACTCTGTGGGTACCGTTGCTGGGTGTCCAATCCGGGCTGCAGCCCATGTAAGCCACGATGTGCATGCACAAGCTTGCGCAATTTCATTGAAGATGTCACTCGCTGGATATCATTGGCTTCCTAAAAAGAGAAGCACATGCGCAATCTCAACGGACGCAATGCGCATGCGCAAGATGATGATCACATATTATAACGATATGCAACGAAAGGGCCTCGGATTGGAGGAAGCAATGAATGATTGCACTGCCCATGTTAGTGGGTTGTCGTTCATGACATCATGATTAAAAATATAAAAACATTTTTTAATATGTTAAACGGATCATTTAACATTGAAAGTAAATGTATTTTATTAGTTTGATATTGAGAAATCATTTCATATAATCGTTGTACACACACATTTTTTTTACATTAATCCTTTAAGTCCCATAAGTCTTTCATAAAAGTCTTCATGTTGTATGTTTTTTAGAAATAATATTGGAGGCTTTAATATATGAGCACCATCTCATAAACATATTATTCAATATTGTAAAAGAATATATGCCCTACTTAATTTTTTTAAATGGCTTTGTTAAAAACATTTTTTCCAAATTTTTCATTTTTTTTGGGGACTTCCAATCTCTAGTTACTACATACACTCCCTCTGTCACTACCATTCTCTGGCCCCTTTTTCAGATTTCTCCAATCACCTTGCTCAAGTTTCTTTCTCCTCACACAGTTTCTAGGCTAATGGCATGACTAAGGACCTAATGTAGGTCTGAAACGTTGTTTGTTTTTTGGACCATGGCACAATAAAGGTCTTATATCAAATTGCCAAGGCTGGAGCACCCTTTCTTTTGGAGTTTCTAGGTTAATGGCAGAGGACATCTTTTCCGTTTGCGAACAAGTGCCCATCTAATATAGCAGCCTCGTCTTGTTTGTATAGCCCCTGCTGAGGTCCCAGAATATTTTGGATTGGATGATCCCAACCCCCTACATGTAAAGTGCCCAAGAAAAACAGGATTACTTTGGAGACCATCCTGGAGTCATCTGATCATCGTCAAACTACTTTAGAAGTCATTTGTACATCATCAGACATCATCAGACTTGTAAAGTCATCAGCTGAGGTAAAACATTCTGTGTGATGACTTCAGAATGATAAGCAGATTACCTTACTGATTACTTCACAAGCATGAACAGCCAGTGAATGACTCTAGAGTCATCTCATTTAAATAATTTGGCCTGTGGGCAGACTTCAGGATGGTTTTGATGACTAGTCTGGAGTTATCGATTACTTCAGAATGATTTCAGGAAGATCATCCTTTTTGACTATGTGTAGTTGCAAAACCTGCAGAATCATCACTTTTTATATTTTAAAACAAAATTATTAAATTAACAGTACAAAAGGAAGATTTTATGTTGTTATCAGGAAGTAACACTTTCATGCTTGAGCGGTATTAACAGCAAAGTTATTATAAGATAGTCATCACATGAAAAACAAACTGACATTATCAGCCATCGTTCAGGAATTGATTATCTACTAAAAACCAAGTGCAATATTGTGATCAATACCATAGTCAAATGCAAAGAGCAGTGCAAAATTGCTGTAACACATTAAAGCGTTTTCTTTGTGCACTTAAGAGTGTTTAAAAGCATCTCCCTGCAGACGTAGCTTATTATTGGTGAACCAGGTCTGGAAATAATCTAATTGTGTCTTTAACTAATTTCTGTACCAGTTAAACAAGTGATCTTAAAAGAGAACGACCAGTAGACTCAGTCATACACTGACAGCTGCTACTTTATTAATGTGCAGTTCAAGGTCAACGTTCTGGCCTTTTCAATATGCAGAGGGGATAACTCTAAAACAAAATACTTGCTATAAATGTTAAAGGGAGACTATAGTATTTTTTATGTAAAAAAGGATATTTCAAATTTAATTTCATATTTTTTTTTTTTTTAAATGTTTATGAATATAAATATCAATGCTTTTGTGTCCCTCTCCACTAATAAGACACTTGTGCTTATCTACCAGTGAGAATTAGCAGCAAGTACAAAAATGATTTTTTAAAAATAGACATTGAAATTATGGGTATGCATTATAGGACATTTTTTGAGTACAATAAAGTCCTCCCATTTAAAGTGAATATTTCGGTAACAGATATAATGTAATGGGAAACATTTGGTTAATAGTAAAAAAATAGTAATAAAATCCTGACTCTAACTTTTAAAGCTCTCAATAACACTGCTCCACCCTATGGCCCCAATTTATCAAAGGGCTTGCGGACCTGATCCGACACTGCGGATCAGGTCCGCAAGACCTCGCTAAATGCGGAGAGCAATACACTCTCCGCATTTAACATTGCACCAGCAGCTCACAAGAGCTACTGGTACAACGCCGCCCCCTGCTGACTCGCGGCCAATCGCCCGCCAGCAGGGAGGTGTCAATAAACCCGATCGTATTCGATCGGGTTGATTTACGGCGATTCCTGTCCTCCTGCTCAGCAGCGGTCTCATAAGTTGTGTTTCTGGCGATTCTGAAGACTCACTAGAAACACGGCCCTTCAAGCTCCGTACGGAGCTTGATAAATGGGCCTGTATATCTCCAACCTCGTCTCCAGATACTCTCCCTCTCGTCCCCTTTGTTCTGCTCATAACCCCCTTCTCTCCTCCTCTCTTGTTACCTCCTCACATTCCCATCTACAAGACTTCTCCAGACTGGCCCCTATTTTGTGGAACTCTCTGCCTCACTCTACACGACTCTCCCCTAGTTTTCAAACTTTCAAGAGCTCCTTAAAGACTCTACTGTTCAGGGATGCATATAAAATACGCTAACATTTTCCTATCTTTGTTCCTCTCCTCCTCTAGGTATTTCCTTGAACCCCCTTAGCATGTAAGCCATGAGCTTAGCTGCTTTGTAGATCACCTTCATACGAGATCATTTACGACAGAGCCCTCTATCCCTTTGGCTCTCATAACTGTCACTTTGCATATCAGACCCATGTCTGAGGAACCTATTGGCGCTCTACAAGTAACTGATAATAATAATAATAATATCCTTGTACTTCCCATAGTCTTATCCCACAAGTTTGTCTTTGGTTACATTTGTTAGATGTTAATGCATACACAATTATGCTTGGTGCAAAAACTTGTAATAGGGACAGTAAAGAGAAAGTTATAAACTAAGATAATCCAGATAGAGCACTTTGTAACAACGTTCCTATTTAGTTCTATTTTCAAAACATTGTTCTATTTGTATCCTTTGTTGAAAGGCATACATAGGTAGGTTCAGAAACAGTAATGCACTACTGGGAGCTAGCTGCTGATTGGTGGACTGCACATATATACCTCTTGTGGTTTCCCTGATGGGCTCAGCTAGCCCTCAATAATGCATTGCTGCTCCTGCAACAAAGGATACCAGGAGAATAAAGTAAATTTGATAATAGAAGTAAAAATGGAAAGTTATTTATAATTGTATGCTCTGTCAAAAATGTAAACATTGCTATAAACAGCATTGCAAAACACTGCTGCCATAGAGTTCTAAAGAAACGTGCACACTCCTGAGCTCCTATGAGCCTGCCTAGACTTACTCTTCAACAATGGATACCAAGAGAACAAAGCAAATTTGATAACAGAAGTAAATTGTAAAGTTGTTTGAATTTCCGCACTCTGTCGGAGACATGAAAGGTTAATTTTGGCTTTACTGTCCCTTTAATCATAAAAGAAACATGTGGGGTTTTATGTCACTTAAATTATAAACCAAGAGAAAACAAAGGAGATCAAAGTGTGAAAACAACAGAAAGCACCTGATTTCCGTTAGGAGAATTTTTATTATTATTATTATTATTATTATTACCTTCGTTATTATTAGACATGTGGATTCAAACTTGGAGTAATGCAACAAAATCATTATTTTTGCTGTATTGTTTGCATTAATTTCAAAACTCAAAATCAGAAACACATTTTTACAAATTAAGGAAGAAACAAATAAAAAAATGTTTTATTTCCTTTGTCCTGTGTCAGCCAATAATTATACAAATTTCATTTTTGTTCGTGACCCATAAAAAATATTGTGCTGCTGCTGGCTTTGATCACTATCATTAGCTACTATTTTAACTATATTACATTTAAGCTGCTGTCCAGCTGCTCATCTGCTGCACTGAAGATATTCTCACAGGCATAGGAAATTAAGGGCTAACAAGTTCTTGTTAATAAGTGTTTAGTTTTGTTAAAATTCAGGTGAACCAAAAGATACCATGAACTAATCTTGTAGAAAAATAAATACTTTTTTTTCATGATGAATGATTAATCCAAAACATTTTGTTAGTATCCACCATTCTTTATTTCAAATGTAACAGAATGGAAACTTCACTTTGATTTATGACTTCACATATTACTTTAAACAGTAAAACAAATGAGAATGGCATGGCCAAAAATATTGGTACTTTTAACCTAATATTTCATAGCAGAGCCTTTGGAGACTTTGGGGAGGATTTATCATTGGTCTGTCCAACATGATCCGCTAGCATGGGGTGTCAATCAGCCCGATCGTATAGGATTGGGTGGATTGATATCCGCAGCCTCAGAGCAGGCGGACCAGTTATGGAGCAGCGATCTAAAGACCACCGCTTCATAACTGCTGTTTCCGGCGAGCCTGAAGGCTCACGCGGAAACAAGGGCATCAAGCTCCATTTGAAGCTTGATAATTCGGCCCCAATATGTCTCTAGCTCTGAACAAGATTTCTACACTTTTTAACTGGGATTTTGTACCCCTCTTTTCCAGTTCTCTCAGGTTTGATGGGAGCCTTTTCCCAACTGTAAGTTTCAGCTCTTTATACAGATGTTTGATGGGATTCAGATCTAGGGATGGGTGAATGTTTTAAAACAAATTTTAACACATTCGTTAGTTTGTTTTGAATTTAGAATCTTTTTACAACATTCTAACATTCGTTTAATATAATAGTATTTTGTAATGCCTTCTTTACATGTAATCTTCTATTCAAAAATGTTTAATTCGATTTAAAATATGCAATATTCGAATTCGAAAAATTCAAATTGATATATTTGTAATAGTATTTCTAATGCTTTCTTTAAATGTAATATTCAAATTATGAAATATTTGACATTTAAACATTCAAATCGATATATTTGTATCTATTATGTATCAATTTACTAAAGTCCCTCTCACATGAACTATTGAACTTCTGAATAGTATTTGTTAAATCTGATATTACATTCAAAATTTCTAATGTGGCTATTTAATCTAATTATGAACATTCAAAAGCAAAAGCAACATTCGAAAACCAGAAATAATAGTCGGTTACGAAATGTAAATGAATTTTCATTCTTATCTACATTTAATTGTCCAAAATGAATCTCAACATGACTATTCATTCAACCAAACGAATTACACTTTCAGCACATTTGCCCTTCCCTATTCAGATCTGGACTCATGGAAGGCCATTTTGGAACAGTGCAATGTTTTCTTCTTATCCATTCTTCGGTGCTTTTTTGAGGTGTGTTTCAGGTCATTATCCAGCTGTAGGACCCGTGTACGTTTCGCTCCAGAATGTCTTGATAGTCTTCTGATTTTATTGTGCACTGCACAGATTCTAGGCACCCAGTACCAGAGGAAGCAAAGCAACCGCAAAACATCACTGAGCCTCCTCCATATTTCGCAGTAGTGATGGTGTTCTTTTCATTGTAAGCCTTTTTATTCCTTCCGTAAAAATGGAGTTGGGATTTGCCAAAAAACTCTTCTTTTGTTTTATCTGTCCAAAGGGCATTCTCCCAGAAGGACTGTGGCTTCTCAACATGCGTTTTGGCAAACTCCAGTCAGGTTGTTTGGGGTCTTCCTAGGTCTTCTACAATGGAGCCCATGTTCATTCAGACAGTGATGGATGGTGCTGTTGTATTCCTCAGCCTAGGGGTTGTCACTAAATGAGTATTTAGCAACAGATGTATGATTCTCACAAAAGAGATACAGAAAGAGACGCTGTAAGAATTATTCTTTAATATAAATATGATATGCCTTGATTAGACAAAACCCTAACTATAGACAAATATTCAATCTGGGTTATCTAACTGATTAAATTAATACTCACATCTATCAAATATTAGTTTACATATATCATTTTATTAATCACAAGATCAATACATACCTTGAGATCTGAAGGTATCAGATAACAACAGCTTAATACAAATTCAAAGCTTATATACACAATTTTAACCAATCAAAATTATAGCATACCATAAGGGAAAGGCTAATTCTATATATGTTATCTTCCTTAAAAGTACTTATAATTTTGGCTGACATATAGAAAATTCTATTTTAACTTGTTCATGCGCAGTCTATAGTGAGTTAATAATAACAATCTGTATCTAACTATCAGTAAGTAGTGTCTTGATTGACCGAGCAACTGAATGTAAGATGCAGTAAGTAGTGGTTTGATTGACAAGAGCAACTGAATGTACATGTAATGCAGTGCCCTTGAAAAAGCATTAACCCATTACTAACTAAATTCTGACTAATCCTATCTATGTTAATTACATTTATAACTCTACATTCCATATTCTATATTTTATAACTTCAATTCCCCCACTTTGTCAAAGACACAATTCCAACACAGAAGACACTACAAGACATATACCAGACATATTTATAACAAAAGACAGTGGATTTGACATCATACACTACAATAAAGAATGTTCTAACTATTACATAGTTCATAAGCAAAGATGTCCAAGTCTTGATTGAAGGAATCAAATCAATAGCAGCGTCACTGCAGAGAAAGTTCAGTTCACAACTACCTACTTTCCAGCAAGAAATACAACATGTGTAATCTTCACGTGCTTACAAACAGGAACAATAGTGTATATAACCACTGAAAAGGCCAAGGAATAACCATAGGGTGAAACAAGTAAATAGCAGATGACACAGTAGGTTGCAGGTAACGAGTGCAGCAACCATAGGTAAACTTGTCACAAGGCATCAGCATGTCCAGTAGTAGTCAGGCAGATCAATTCAGAAGAGCCCAAGTGCAAATCAAAAGAATTCCATCCATACACCAAGAAAAGAGAGGGATAGGAGTATCCTAGAAAATTAAAAGAAAGTATAAGTATACAATATTGATATCAAATGATTCTATATGTCAGTCAAATTGGATTAGGAAGCCTAGTTGTGTCAAGTGAAACTGAATAATCAGAATATAAAGGTACATAACGTTTCTGTTGTGAATTAAGATGTTCCATAGATGTAATTTGTCTAACTAATTTTTTGTTTAAATGCTTTTGATAACAAACACAACCACACATAAAAATGAACATAACATTTTTAACAATAGTTAAAACAATAACAGGGTGTAACATAGGATACAACAAGGTTTTTTTTTTTGTTAAGCACACCACAAAAGGACTGTTAATCTTAACACACATATTGTGGGAGTGCTACCAAAGTGACCAAAACAATTACAAAACAACAAAAAGTATTGGTGCACATCCAACCACTTAAGTCCACATATATTATTAGCATATTTATATATACTTTTGTCTGATAAATATACTTACATAGTTCAAATAAGATTGGGATAAACATCTCGCAATAATATTGACTTATATTTATGCTGCAAAAAATTGCCTGTTAAATATGCTTTTAAATTTAAATAAAAGCTTCTGTCTGCTAAATATACTTACATAGTTCAAATAAGATTGGGATAAACATCTCACAATAATATTGACTTATATTTGTGCTGCAAAAAATTGCCTGTTTAAATTTAAATAGGGATCTTAGTCACACAATATGATCATATTCTGCTAAGCCAGTCACCACTTACAAGGTGTCCCACAATAGACTGGTCCTAACACTAATCAGTTTCCACACTGCAGCAAATCATGTCTACACAGAGTGAAACTCCCTAGCTTAATATGTATACCTCAGTATTAATGTCTGGAACACACCTGGGCTGGGTGGTGTGCATTAACCAAAAAAAGGGGGGGGGGGGATTTGGTCAACTCCCTATTCAAAAGATACAACAAGGGTTTCTTTTTGGTTAAGCACACCACAAAAGGACTGTTAATCTTAACACACATATTGTGAGAATGCTACCAAAGTGACCAAAACAATTACAAAACAACAAAAAGTATTGGTGCACATCCAACCACTTAAGTCCACATATATTATTAGCATATTTATATATACTTTTGTCTGCTAAATATACTTACATAGTTCAAATAAGATTGGGATAAACATCTCACAATAATATTGACTTATATTTATGCTGCAAAAAATTGCCTGTTTACATTTAAATAGGGATCTTAGTCACACAATATGATCATATTCTGCTAAGTCAGTCACCACTTACAAGGTGTCCCACAATAGACTGGTCCTAACACCAATCAGTTTCCACACTGCAGCAAATCATGTCTACACAGAGTGAAACTCCCTAGCTTTATATGTATACCTCAGTATTAATGTCTGGAACACACCTGGGCTGGGTGGTGTGCATTAACCAAAAAAAGGGGGGGGGGATTTGGTCAACTCCCTATTCAAAAGATACAACAAGGGTTTTTTTTGGTTAAGCACACCACAAAAGGACTGTTAATCTTAACACACATATTGTGAGAGTGCTACCAAAGTGACCAAAACAATTACAAAACAACAAAAAGTATTGGTGCACATCCAACCACTTAAGTCCACATATATTGTTAGCATATTTATATATACTTTTGTCTGCTAAATATACTTACATAGTTCAAATAAGATTGGGATAAACATCTCACAATAATATTGAATTATATTTATGCTGCAAAAAATTGCCTGTTAAATATGCTTTTAAATTTAAATAAAAACTTCTGTCTGGTAAATATACTTACATAGTTCAAATAAGATTGGGATAAACATCTCACAATTATATTGACTTATATTTATGCTGCAAAAAATTGCCTGTTTAAATTTAAATATTAATTAATTAATTATTTTAACTATGTAAGTATATTTAGCAGACAAAGGTATATATAAATATGCTAATAATATATGTGGACTTAAGTGGTTGGATGTGCACCAATACATTTTTGTTGTTTTTTAGGTTATAACATAATATTAAAACATTGAGTAACTGTACTACTATATCCAAATTCCCACCAAGATATATTTGGATCCTGTAAAACACTAGATGTAGCTGATTTTAAAATTCCTTGTTCATGTTTAACTGTCATTTTAGTGTCTACAGAAATATGTTTTAGATTTTGTAACAGGGAACAAATTATAGGAGAATCAGTTAACCATTTCTTCACTTGCGATCCCATACCCAAAGGTAAATCATAAACAAAAAAATTAATAACATGGTCCCATGTTAAATTTAAAGTAATTTTGGGGCATGGTAAAATTCCAAGTTGATAATGCAATATAATTAAGTGGAATAGTATTACACCATGTACCAGGTGATAAGTGAGAACTAGCAAATAAATTATCCCATGTTTGGAATATAATAGTATCAGAAATAAATAAATGAAAATAAACTCTGTCAGATCCCAAATAAAATACCGGTCTAAGTACATTAAAATGACTTTGTAAGGTACAAGACTTTTGATTTTCCCAACATTTTCCATTAGTTGTATGGAATTGTGAAAGGGAACAGATACATGAATTTGCATTAGAATTACACAATGATACATCAACAAGTGTCCATTTTGACTTATCAATGTTATGTGACACCCATTGATGTGACAATACCGTAAACAATAATGAACCATTAGTAGGAAGACCAATTGTCGCTAAGCGATAAATAATAGCATCTTTACCAGACCAAGGAATTAATGTTTGAATCATACAAAATTCAGTGGTGCAGTCAGATAATATTACTTCCCACCATAAAAGATGTGTCATGGCAAAATTAGTGACTAACTTAGATGCAGCTAAACTTAAAGAAGCTGGCCACTTTCCAAACCATAAACTCTGAAGCTGAATTTTGAAGTCAGTAGATAGATCAGATTATACTTTAGAGCATAACATAGCCCAGGCTGTTTCATGTGTAAAATTATATAATTAATTTACTAAAACATTAAATTTATCTTTATTAATATTAGCAATATCTACCATAACATAGGTTTGATATTGCTGGAGATTAGCAATATTATTGTTAATTCCATATTGAGTATCTAAGCCTGTAGCTGCATGAGAGGCAAGATTTGCTAATTTATATCTTAATATTTCAGAATTTATTTGTTCATCTCTCCTAGGTCTATGATTAGATCGAAGAGAAACATTTTGCAGTAAACTTTCATGAAACCAACATTGGAATTATTTTTCTTGTACAGACACAAAGGGTGTACAGTTTGAATATTGTGTAGAAACCTTCCATCTTGACAGTTGAGGATGCCAAATAACAACGATATTCAACATCATAAGCAACTTGTGTCGCAGAATCTAAACGTACCTGAATAGGATCACCTTCATGAAAAGGTTTATCTAAGGAGGTAGGTATAGGTTCAGTCATAGGACGTGAAGTAGTAGTATGTACAAATAAACGAATATGAACAGAAAATTGGGGAATACCATGGTCCATGCATTGCCATAATCCTACAGAATCAAAAGGATTCAAATGATTAACTAAAACAGTAGCAGGTAGGTAAGAAACATTAGAGGAATCTACTCTGCTACTTGTATCACAAGATAAAATATTATCTGACATAACCAAAGGAACACATTTATCATCATGTAGAATTCCTGCAGGAGAAGAAAGGAAATCAATACCGCACAGGAGTCAGATGTTCTTTCCTGTATGGGGCGCGCCACCATATCCTGGAATAATAAGATGAGAAGCATTAATATACCATTCTTGTAAATAATCAAACTTTTTCACACTAGCAGCAAAAAGTGCAACAAACTGAGGAGAAATAGAAGGATGGGAAATATGATAAATAGGTCTTGAAGGTGAAAGGACAAGACGATTAAAATTTGATAACATCAGAATCATTAAACCAGTATCAGCTGTGGAGTGAGATTTAAGAAACATACGGCCAGATTACGAGTTTTGCGTTATGAGGGGTGCGGTGTTAACTTGCACGTTATTGTCACCGCTCACTTACCTACAGCGCTGGTATTACAGGTTTTTCTAAACCCGGCGTTAAAAGGCAAGAAGTGAGCGTAGAGCAAAATTGTGCTCCATACCGCACTCCAATACCAGCGCTGCTTAAGTCAGCGGTGAGCTGGTTGTACGTGCTTGTGCACGATT
The DNA here is from genome assembly GCF_027579735.1 of Bombina bombina. NCBI lineage: Eukaryota > Metazoa > Chordata > Amphibia > Anura > Bombinatoridae > Bombina > Bombina bombina. The sequence continues at coordinate 1,227,723,944 of NC_069501.1, read as the reverse complement.
TCCCCATAGACATAAATGGGGAGAGCCGGCTGAGAAAAAGTCTAACACCTGCCAAAAAGCAGCGTAAAGCTCAGTAACGCAGCCCCATTGATTCCTATGGGGAAACACATTTTATGTTTACACCTAACTCCCTAACATGAACCCTGAGTCTAAACACCCCTAATCTTACACTTATTAACCCTTAATCTGCCGCCCCCGACATCGCCGACACCTACATTATGTTTATTAACCCCTAATCTACCGCTCCTGACATCGCCACCACCTACATTATACTTATGAACCCCTAATCTGCTGCCCCCAACATTGCCGACAACTACATTATATTTATTAACCCCTAATCTGCTGCCCACAACATCACCAACACCTACATAATGTTATTAACCACTAATCTTCCGCCCCCAACATCGCTACTATAATAAACATATTAACCCCTAAACCGCCATACTCCCACATTGCAAACACTAGTTAAATATTATTAACCCATAATCTGCCGCCCCTAACATCGCCGGCCACCTACCTACATTTATTAAACCCTAATCTGCCGTCCCCAATGTCGCTGCCACTATATTATATTTATTAACCTCTAAATCTAAGTCTAACCCTAACACCCCCTAACTTAAATATAATTTAAATAAATATAAATAAAAATTACTATCATTACCTAAATAATTCCTAATAAAACTAAATACTTACCTATAAAATAAACCCTAAGCTAGCTATAACTAATAGTTACATTGTAGCTAGCTTAGGGTTTATTTTTATTTTACAGGCAAGTTTGTATTTATTTTAACTAGGTAGAATAGTTACTAAATAGTTATTAACTATTTAATAACTACCTAGCTAAAATAAATACAAAAGTACCTGTAAAATAAAACCTAACCTAAGTTACACTAACACCTAACACTACACTACAATTAAATAAATTAAATTAAATTAGCTAAATTACCAAAAAAAAAAACCCCCACTAAATTACAGAAAATAAAAAACAAATATTACAAGATCTTTAAACTAATTACACCTAATCTAATAGCCCTATCAAAATAAAAAAAGCCCCCCAAAATAAAAAACCCTAGCCTAAACTAAACTACCAATAGCCCTTAAAAGGGCCTTTTGCGGGGCATTGCCCCAAAGAAATTGGCTCTTTTACCTGTAAAAAAAATACAAACAACCCCCCCAACAGTAAAACCCACCACCCACACAACCAACCCCCCAAATAAAAGCCTAACTAGAAAAACCTAAGCTCCCCATTGCCCTGAAAAGGTCATTTGGATGGGCATTGCCCTTAAAAGGGCATTTGGCTCTATTGCGGCCCAAAGCCCTAATCTAAAAATAAAACCCACCCAATACACCCTTAAAAAATCCTAACACTAACCCCCGAAGATTCACTTACCGGGAGAAGTCTTCATCCAAGCGGCAAGATGTCCTCAACGTAGCCGGCAGAAGTGGTCCTCCAGACGGGCAGAAGTGGTCCTCCAGATGTGCAGAAGTCTTCATCCAGATGGCATCTTCTATTTTCATCCTTCCGACGCTGAGCGGCTCCATCTTCAAGACATCAGGCTCGGAGCATCCTCTTCAATCGATGTCTTCTTGCTGAATGAAGGTACCTTTAAGTGACGTCATCCAAGATGGCGTCCCTTAGATTCCGATTGGCTGATAGAATTCTATCAGCCAATCGGAATTAAGGTTGAAAAAATCCTATTGGCTGTTCCAGTCAGCCAATAGAATGTGAGCTCAATCCTATTGGCTGGTTGGATCAGCCAATAGGATTGAAGTTCAATCCTATTAGCCAATCGGAATCTAAGGGACGCCATCTCTGATGACGTCACTTAAAGGTACCTTCATTCAGCAAGAAGACGTCGATTGAAGAGGATGCTCCATGCTGGATGTCTTGAAGATGGAGCCGCTCCGCGTCGTAAGAATGAAGATAGAAGATGCCGTCTGGATGAAGACTTCTGCCCGTCTGGAGGACCACTTCTGCCGTCTTCGTTGAGGACATCTTGCCGCTTGGATGAAGACTTCTCCCGGTAAGTGCATCTTCGGGGGTTAGTGTTAGGATTTTTAAGAGTGTATTGGGTGGGTTTTACTTTTAGGTTAGGGCTTTGGGCTGCAATAGAGCTAAATGCCCTTTTAAGGGGAATGCCCATCCAAATGCCCTTTTCAGGGCAATGGGGAGCTTAGGTTTTTTTAGTTAGGCTTTTATTTGGGGGGTTGGTTGTGTGGGTGGGGGGTTTTACTATTGGGAGGGTGTTTGTGTTTCTTTTTACAGGTAGAAGAGCTGATTTCTTTGGGGCAATGCCCCGCAAAAGGCCCCTTTAAGGGCTATTGGTAGTTTAGTTTAGGCTAGGGATTTTTTTTATTTTGGGTGGGCTTTTTTATTTTGATAGGGCTATAAGATTAGGTGTAATTATTTTAAAGATCTTGTAATTTGTTTTTTATTTTCTGTTGTTTAAATAGTTTTTTATTGAGGTTTATGATAAAATGACATGCAAATACAAATACAAGCAAAACTCATGTAACAACGGGAAACATCATCATACAATAAGAGCTCAGTAGCTATCAGTTACAGGTCACTAGTAGCATATTTATACGATAATTTCCAATGACAGGATAAAAGTAGACAATATTATGCCATGCGTAGAGTTCCAAAATTAGGCAAACCTCATACATTTTTTACTTTTGTAGCACTTAACACAATGGTTCATTAACAGTCAATAGACAACGATATATAATATAGACATAAATTAACGAGTTGTTTATTAATATCAAGCGATAAAAGGAGCAACTCAGCAAATGTATAGCAAGTAGTATAAGGAAAGGGAAGAGGGGAAGGAAGGGAAAGACAAAAAAAAAAAAACTAGAAAAAAAAAAAAAAAGGGGGGGGGGGGGAGGGGAAGAGGGCACGAGGAAAGGTAATTAGTTTTGCGGTATATACAAGGATTGACCGCGTTATAAGTCACTGGCACACAAATTTACCAGAGAACTATAATAATTATGTTAATGATAAGAAAAAGAAAGAGATAAAATATAAGCGTAAAATTACACCCTTTGAAATAAACACAAGGTACAATCTGGTCACTGATAGGTTAGGTGTATGGATGGATTAGGTTGATGGTAGGAAAAAGAAAAGAAAAAGAAAGAGATAAAGTACAAGCATAAGATTACACCCTTTGAAATAAACACAAGGGACAATCTAATCACTGGTAGGTTTGGTGTATGGATGGGCGGAAGGTGGAGGAGCAGAACCATATAGGTTGTGGGTAGATACCCAAGGGAGAACAGGTAGATGTAAGAAGTAGTCTGCGAGGAAAGAAAGGAAGAGAAGGAAAAAGAGGAAAAATAAGAAGAAGAAGAGGAAGAAGAGGAAGAAGAGGAGAAGGAAAAGAAAAAGAAGGAGAAGAAGAAGGGGAAGAAGTGGGAGAAGGAAAAGGAAAAGAAGAAGAAGAAGAAAAAGAAGAAGAAGAAGAAGACGGGGGGGGGGGGCTGCTAAGCTCCAAAGAAGGAAAAGTCACACAAAGAAGAACAAAGAGATTCACAGTATATAGAAACAATTATCTTTTCTTAGGTATTACAATACAATAGGCTCAATATGATAAGCTAAACCTCTAGCTCAGTATGCTCTCTCCTCCCTTGAAACACAGGGCACTTGAGCATAAAATGGTAACAAGTAAAAATGGCAATGTAGAAAAAGTAGACAAGAAAAAAGAAGGAGAAGGGGGGGTCCGGGGAGGGGACACCAGAACACATGCCCCACAAGCAAACATAGGTATACTGTGGTTAGTTGCAACACATGATAGATAGTTTTGGAGCATTATTGGAATGACATTAGGCCTTACTTTGTCAAGAGCAATAGCAAAAACAGTCACAATTGTATACAATATACAGATAAACATAGGCTGTAGATTATCTTAGGTAATACGTGCATGGTCTCAGGTGAGGAAACCCCCACTCCTCCCTCACCCACATTCACACACACAATCACACTCCCCACCTCCCCACCTAAGACCATCGCACAAAACCATAAAGCAGGTACCCCAACCTACTTTTAAAGACAGAGCTATATGTTGCTAGTTGTAGCAGATTGCCAGTAAGTTAGAAAAAATAAATTCAAGTACCCCAACCCATATTTAAAGGTAAAGCTATATGTTACTAGTTGTAGCAGAATATCATTAAGTTAGGTACTATAAAATCTAATCATTGCTCCTAGAAATAAGGCATAATACAGAACAGAAATCTCAATATGTATACCAGTGCAATTTGTAAGTGGGTAGCAGAAAATATCTCCTACCCTCCTAGAAAAAAAAAAGAAAAGAGAGAACACATCGTATATATAAACTTATACAAAACAAATTAGAAACAGTTTGAGAAACAATTCAACTTATTAAACTAAATTTTGAGACATTTAGTCCTTCTTAACCAATGTCTCTATTACTTTACTTTACTAAATACGATCATCATATCAGACAGTCTTTCAGGTATTGCCCTCTAAGAGAGAGGGATCAAGGTCTCGTTTCTTGCGTTGAGGCATAGGGTTCCAGGATGTTGCAGAAGGCCTCAGTGGAGTTTGAGATGCCAGGACAGAAGATGGAACTGGCAATTCACGGAATTGAGGAGGAGGTAGATTTCCTTTATTGTTCTGTGTTACATCCTCATCAGTCACCCCAGAGATAGCGTCCCGGTCGCAAGATCTGAGCAAGGCCAGACCCTGAGAAACAGAGGTGATAGTGAAGGTGCGGTCATTTCTGGTGACATGTAACTTCGTGGGGAACCCCCACCTGTATCTGATGTTATTTTGGCGGAGGTATTTCGTTATGTCAGTGAAAGTTTTCCTTTGTTGAAGAGTTCTTGGAGAGAGATCTGCAAACACCTTAACATTGGCAAATTTTTCAGGCAACTCTGGATTTCGAAAAGCAGCTCTTTGTAAGCGTTCTTTGTATGTATAGAAATGCAATCTTACAATTACATCTCTCGACTGTTCAGAGGGGAGGCCCTTAGGTCTCAGAGATCTATGTGCCATGTCAACCATATTTTCTGTAGGAGATTGAGGTTTGGCTAGCAGGGTAAAGTATTCCAGTAAGAACGGCAGGAGTTCAGAGTTGGTAATTTCTTCCGATATGCCTCTGATACGCAGATTGTTCCTGCGAGATCTATTTTCTAGATCAGCCATCTTGTCTTCTAATTCAGCAATATTGCCTGCCAAAATTTGTGTATAGCCGAGCAAGTTCGACTGTTCCACAGCAAGGTCTTCCTGTTTTCTCTCAACTGTATCCAGTCTTTTAGTAGTAGAGTGTAGATCCTTTTTGAGATCAGCAATAGTGGATGTCAGTTGTTCTGAGAATGAAGCGTGATGTTCATCAAGCAAGGTTTTCAAAGACTGAAGTATGAAAGTTGGAGATGTTTGAGATTGATGCCCAGTTTGTAGATTGTGAATGGCCGCCATAGACAGGGATGTTGATTCTGGGCTAGAAGGAAGGGAAGAGCCAGGTTCCCCCAATGACACTAAAGAAGCTTGGCCAGTGTCACCTGGAGCCCCAAAGTGGTCTACTACTGTCCGCTTAATTCCAGAGTTAGTCTTGTTTCCAGTTTTCTTTCTCTGCGAATGAGACATTTCTAGTATTCAGGTAAAGAGGTGTCATACACCCAGCACAAGTTGAAATGTTCACGTGTATTTCACACAGTAGATTAAAAGCAATTTTTTTCAAATTGAAGCAAGGTCTCTCCTAATTGCAACACAATTGAGGGTGCATTTGTATAGGCGTCCCCTAATCCTCCCTCATCTGGTGGGGTCGCCTAGCCAGCCATATCAAGATTACTACAGAGGGGAAGAGCAATAGACACACTCTCCAGGGGATTTGTCACTACTGGACCAAGTCGGGTAAGGAGTGTGGGTATGACCTGCTGAAACTAGGTACAGCAGGAAAGTAGGGAGAGTGTGTTCACATCAGGTATATGTTTAAAATATAAGATAAGTCCTGGTATGTGTGCCCTGTCTTCCCTGTTACAAAATTGCTATTAATGCATGGAGTGTTTCATCAGTAATCAGGCGTATTATAATGAATGCAAAGGCTATAGTCCAGCAAAAACTAGTAGATGAATTTTCTGCAGTATAGATAAATCTTTTCTACTTTTCTCTCCTTAACTCCTTTCCTCCCCCTCTCCTCTCAACTTCCCCTTTAAAAGAAAACAGTTCAGGGGTGTTACATGTACCATCCAGGTTACCTCAGTTACTAGCTACAATTTCAAGGAGGGTTGGGGGAGACAGATTTGAGGTGTAGATAATGCACAGTTGTTCAACAGATATCTATACTGAGATAACGATGTCAGTGCTGAGAACAAAAACCCACGTGGCAGCAGAGCTGTAACGTCTTATGAGGCTGGTTTTACACTGAAGGGAAAATACAAATAGGCTGTAACTTTACATATATTTAGCCTTTGTCTCTTAATACTTGTATGGGCTCTAGAGAATTCTTATTGAGGGACCTTGTATAAGTTAGTACGCAGTTCTTGTATACTGTTAAAGATGGCGGTTTTCCCGCCTCAGCCTCAAGCCCCTAGAAGCTAATGGAGCAGGTAACCCACGTTTCACTTTCCCTGGTCTTAATGTCCTGCAGGCGATTATGTCCACCGTAGGGGTTAAATAGATAGCAGTTAGTGTCCCCTTAATCGGTACTCACTCTTGTTGTAGCGGTCCCAGAGGGTTTTCTTTCCTGCCGCCCAGAGAATATACAGAGACTTTCTCGTTGTAATAATTGAGTCGGGCTCCGGAGCGGATCCCCGACCCTCCGGAGCCAAGAGCAGCACAAGTGAGCGCTTAGGAGGTAGATGCAGGTGCTGCAGATCGTGCGTGTGCACAGTAACCGATGTCCTCCACAGCAGTTCAGTCTTGTCCGGTTCACAGATCGCTCTGCAGATCTTGCAGATTTGCCCCAAAACAACCAGGCAGCACAGGGGTTCAGGGTGTCCCCCAATTGGTTTAGTTAGCTCACAGGTAGACTTTTTAGCAAATATTTGGCTAGTTAGATAACTGATATAGCAGGAGCTCAATGAATGTACGTCTGCTATGCACGGCTGTTGGCTCCGCCCCCCATTTTTTATTTTCTGTAATTTAGTGTTTTGTTTTTTTGTAATTTAGCTAATTTAATTTAGTTAATTGTATTTAATTTAGGTAATTTATTTAATTGTAGTGTAGTGTTAGGTGTTAGTGTAACTTAGGTTACGTTTTATTTTACAGATACATTTGTATTTAGTTTAACTAGGTAGTTATTAAATAGTTAATAACTATTTAGTAACTATTCTACCTAGTTAAAATAAATACAAAGTTGCCTGTAAAATAAAAATAAAGCCTAAGCTAGCTACAATGTAACTATTAGTTATATTGTAGCTAGCTTAGGGTTTATTTTATAGGTAAGTATTTAGTTTTAAATAGGAATTATTTAGGTAATGATAGTAATTTGTATTTATATTTATTTAAATTATATTTAAGTTAGGGGGTGTTAGGGTTAGGGTTAGACTTAGATTTATGGGTTAATAAATATAATATAGTGGCGGAGGGGTTAATAAATGTAGGTAGGTGGCAGCGATGTTAGGGACAGCATATTAGGGGTTAATAATATTTAACTAATGTTTGCGAGGCGGGAGTGCGGCGGTTTAGGCGTTAATATGTTTATTATAGTGGCAGCGATGTCCGGAGCGGCAGATTAGGGGTTAATAATTTAATTTTAGTGTTTGCGATGCGGGAGGGCCTCGGTATATGGGTTAATAGGTTGTTTATGGGTGTTAGTGTACTTTTTAGTTAGTTAGTGTAAAACTCATAACTACTGACTTTAGAATGCGGTACAAATCTTGACAGGGTAGGGTGTACCGCTCACTTTTTGGCCTCCCAGGACAAGCTTGTAATACAGGCGCTATGGAAGTCCCATAGAAAAAAGACTATACGCAATTTGCGTAAGTTGACTTGCAGTAAGGCCAAAAAAGTGTGCGCTGCCCCTAAATCTGCAAGACTCGTAATACCAGCGGGAGTAAAAAAGCAGCGTTATGAGGCTTAACGCTGCTTTTTTACTCATAATGCAAGACTCGTAATCTAGCCGATTGGCTGATAATCAGATTTCTTAGTAGAATTATCATCCTGTGGTATCCTTACTTTATTATGAATTATTTGGGAATTAAATATATTAGAATAGTAAAAACAGATAAGCATTACATTAAAAAAATAACATGCACATGAGTTTAACGAAAACATATTAAATGGTTGGAATAAACTATGAGGGAATAATATGATAAAAAATATAATATGGCTTAAATATCTCAGGCAACCTTATGGTCCAAGAAAAGAAATTAACAACTAAAATAAAATGTATATGTATTTTCTTAGACAAATGAACAATTGATACAAAAGCTATAAGGATTAATATACAGGCCTAACATGAGGTAGTCTTATATCATGTCACAACTGAAAGCAAAATCTTGAACAGACTGAAGATACACAAGTATTATATATATACCTGAAAAAGAAACTTTTTTTTTTCATAAATAAACTATGTGTTGTTTTTTATTATTCATGCTTTCTTAGTTTTCACACAACTTATATAGCATAGCATGCATATTTACATATATACAAACCACTGTAGTCTATAAAAAAAGATGTTAAAATCACTCTGTTGTTCCTGAAATAGACTACAAAAATCATTAGGAAGAGGAGTAAAGTAAAATAAAGGATAAGTTTGTAACTTAAAAACCTACGTCACAGCAAACTGCTTTTTAGAGCATCTGTCAATCAATTGTGAAAAGGGAGCTAAGAGCAGCTGTGCATTGTTATCAGAGAGTTCCTTTACAAATCGGCCAGTCCTTCCTATTTTAGCATTAGAAACATTTCTCAGGTTAGAAAACTCAACAGATTTAACTGAAGTCAGTTCCTGAGATAAAGATTTTAATTTACGCTCTAAGTCTGATTTAACATTTATTTCCTGACCCAAAGTACCTTTTGCCTCATGCAAAGTAATCTCCATATCATCAAATTCTTTAGATATTTTATCATAATGGGCCATTAGAGATTGTAACTTTTCAGATGAGATGACCTCATTCTCTGACAAAGTAGGTGGGCGTGGTATGTTCTCAGTACTTTGTAAGTCAGGATACTTATTCTGGTATAGGGGAGGAGCAGATCGTGTAACACATACATCCAAAGGGTCTAAAAATAAATTCTCATTTTGTAGTAAACTATGGGGGAGATCAGTATTTAAAGTGCCAATTTAAATAAAACAATTTTGTTTAGTACATTACATAAAAATACCACTGCCATATGTACTAGTAGAGAATTTAACATTTGCAGAGTTTTTTCTCTCGCAAATTGGGGTTGTATATATACAACCCCACTTCCAAAAATGTTGGGACAGTATGGAAAATGAAAAAAAAACTAACAAAAAGAGTTGATTGAAAATTCTATTCACCCTGTACTATATTGAAAACACTTTTGCCTAGATCACGAGTCTTGCGTTAGCCTTAAAAAGCAGCGTTGAGAGGTCCCAACGCTGCTTTTTAACACCCGCTGGTATTACGAGTCTGACAGGTACAGGTGTAACGCTCACTTTTCTTCCGCGACTTGAGGCTACCGCAAATCCCCTTACGTCAATTGCGTATCCTATCTTTTTAATGGGATTTGCCTAACACCGGTATTACGAGTCTTGAAAGAAGTAAGCGATAGACTCTCTCCTGTCTAGACTCCTACCGAATTTAAGTCAGTAGTTAAGAGTTTTATGGGCTAACGCCGGAACAGAAAGCTCTTGACTAAAGTTCTACAAAGTACACTAACACCCATAAACTACCTATTAACCCCTAAACCGAGGCCCCCCACATCGCAAACACTAAAATAATTTTTTTAATCCCTAATCTGCCGACCGGACATCGCCGCCACCTACATTATACCTATGAACCCCTAATCTGCTGCCCCTAACATCGCCGACACCTACATTATATTTATTAACCCCTAATCTGCCGCCCCCAATGTTGCCGCCACCTACCTACAATTATTAACCCCTAATCTGCCGACCTGACGACCGGACATCACCGCCACTTTAATAAATGTATTAACCCCTAAACCGCCGCACTCCCGCCTTGCAAACACTAGTTACATTTTATTAACCCCTATTCTGCCCCCCCAACGTCGCCGACACCTACCTACATTTATTAACCCCTAATCTTCCGACCCCAACGTTGCCGCTACTATAATAAATTTATTAACCTCTAAACCTAAGTCTAACCCTAACCCTAACCCCCCCAACTTAAATATTTAAATTAAACAAAATTAATTTAAGATAATTAAATAAATTAATCCTATTTAAAACTAAATACTTACCGATAAAATAAACCCTAAGCTAGCTACAATATAACTAATAGTTACATTGTAGCTAGCTTAGGGTTTATTTTTATTTTACAGGCAACTTTGTATTTATTTTAACTAGGTACAATAGTTATTAAATAGTTATTAACTATTTAATAACTACCTAGCTAAAGTAAGTACAAAATTACCTGTAAAATAAATCCTAACCTAAGTTACAATTACACCTAACAACACACTATCATTAAACTAATTACCTAAACTACCTATTAATTACAATTAAATGAAATAAACTAAATTACGAAAAAAAACCCACTAAATTACAGAAAAAAAAAGAATTACAAGAATTTTAAACTAATTACACCTAATCTAATCCCCCTAATAAAATAAAAAAGCCCCCCAAAATAATAAAATGTCCCTACCCTATACTAAATTACAAATAGCCCTTAAAAGGGCCTTTTGCGGGGCATTGCCCCAAAGTAATCAGCTCTTTTACCTTTAAAAAAAGAATACAATACCCCCCCCAACATTACAACCCACCACCTACACACCCCTACTCTAAAACCCACCCAATCCCCCCTTAAAAAAACCTAACACTAACCCCCTGAAGATCACCCTACCTTGAGCCAACTTCACCCAGCCGGGCACAAGTGGTCCTCCAGAGGGTCCGAAGTCTTCATCCGATCGGGGCAGAAGAGGTCCTCCAGACGGCAGAAGGCTTCATCCATGTGGCATCTTCTATCTTCATCCTTCCGGAGCAGAGCGGGTCCATCTTCAATCCAGCCGACGCAGAGCCAATCTCTTCAAACAAAGTCCTAACGAAGAATGAAGGTTCCTTTAAATGACGTCATCCAAGATGGCGTCATTTGAATTCCGATTGGCTGATAGAATCCTATTAAGGTAGGAAAAATCCTATTGGCTGATGTAATCAGCCAATTGGATTGAAGTTCAATCCGATTGGCTGATCCAATCAGCCAATAGGATTGACCTCGCATTCTATTGGCTGATTGGATCAGCCAATCAGATTGAACTTCAATCCGATTGGCTGATTACATCAGCCAATAGGATTTTTCCTACCTTAATTCCGATTGGCTGATAGGATTCTATCAGCCAATCGGAATTCAAGGGACGCCATCTTGGATGACGTCATTTAAAGGAACCTTCATTCTTCGTTAGGACTTCGTTTGAAGAGGATGGCTCCGCGTCGGCTGGATTGAAGATGGACCCGCTCCACTCCGGAAGGATGAAGATAGAAGATGCCGCCTGGATGAAGCCTTCTGCCATCTGGAGGACCTCTACTGCCCCGATCGGATGAAGACTTCAAACCCTCTGGAGGACCACTTGTGCCCGGCTGGGTGAAGACGGCTCAAGGTAGGGTGATCTTCAGGGGGTTAGTGTTAGTTTTTTTTAAGGGGGGATTGGGTTGGTTTTAGAGTAGGGGTATGTGGGTGGTGGGTTGTAATGCTGGGGGGGGTATTGTATTCTTTTTTTTACAGGTAAAAGAGCTGATTACTTTGGGGCAATGCCCCACAAAAGGCCCTTTTAAGGGCTATTTGTAATTTAGTATAGGGTAGGGACATTTTATTATTTTGGTTTTTTTTTTAATTTTATTAGGTGGATTAGATTAGGTGTAATTTGTTTAAAATTCTTGTAATTCTTTTTTTTTCCTGTAATTTAGTGTTTGTTTGTTTTTTGTACTTTAGATAATTTTATTTAATTGTATTTAATTGTATTTAGTTTAGGGAATTTATTTAATTATAGTGTAGTGTTAGGTGTAATTGTAACTTAGGTTAGGTTTTATTTTACAGGTATATTTGTATTTATTTTAACTAGGAAGTTATTAAATAGTTAATAACTATTTAATAACTATTGTACCTAGTTAAAATAAATACAAAGTTGCCTGTAAAATCAAAATAAACCCTAAGCTAGCTACAATGTAACTATTAGTTATATTGTAGCTAGCTTAGGGTTTATTTTATCGGTAAGTATTTAGTTTTAAATAGGATTAATTTATTTAATTATGTTAAATTAATTTTGTTTAATTTAAATTATATTTAAGTTAGGGGGGGTTAGGGTTAGGGTTAGACTTAGGTTTAGGAGTTAATATCTTTATTATAGTGGCAGTGATGTTGGCTGCGGCAGATTAGGGGTTAATACATTTAATATAGTTGCGGCGACGTTGGGGGGGGGCAGATTAGGGGTTAATAACTATAATGTAGGTGTCGGCGATGTTGGGGGCAGCAGATTAGAGGTTCATAAGTATAATGTAGGTGGCGGCGGGGTCCGGAGCAGCAGATTAGGGGTTAATAATATAATGCAGGGGTCAACGATATCGGGGGCGGCAGATTAGGGGTTAATAAGTGTAAGATTAGGGGTGTTTAGACTCGGGGTTCATGTTAGGGTGTTAGGTGTAGACATATTTTTTATTTTCCCATAGGAAACAATGGGGCTGCGTTAGGAGCTGAACGCTGCTTTTTTGCAGGTGTTAGGTTTTTTTTCAGCCCGCTCAGCCTTATTGTTTCCTATGGGAAAATCGTGCATGAGCACGTTTAGCCAGCTCACCGCTACTGTAAGCAAGGCTGGTATCGAGGTGAGATGTGGAGCTAAATTTTGCTCAACGCTAACTTTTCTGAGGCTAACGCCGGCTTGCAGAAAACTCGTAATAGCAGCGTTGTTTAAAGGGAGCGGTAAGAAAAAAAAGGAGCGTTAGCCCCGCAAGCCTTACCGACAAAAACTTGTGATCTAGCCGATTATTAACACATTATTTGATGTTTTACTTAGTGAATTTAATGTATTTTTGAAAATATATACTCATTTCAAATCTGATTATTGCAACACCTTCCAAAAAAGTTAGAACAGGGGCAATTTAGGACTAATAGTGATGTGACAAGTTGAAATAAGGGGATGTGAAACAGGTGAGGCAATCATGTAATCATAGTATATAAGGAGTCTCCAAAAAAGACCTTGTCCTTCAAGAGCAAGGATGGGTCAATGAATAATCCAACACTTTGAGAACAACAGTCCCCAAAGAAAAATCGGCAGGATGTTGGGCATTTCACCTTCTATAGTGCGCAATATAATTAAAAGATTCAAGTAATTCAGTCAAATCTCAGTGCGTAAAGGGCAAGGCCAAAAACCACTTCTGAATGCGCTTGATCTCTGATTCCTCAGACATCACTGTCTCAAAAATCGCCATGAGTCTGTAATGGATATCCTGACATGGGCTTGCGAATACTTTGGTAAATCTATGTCAGTCAACACACTGTAAAGAAGTGCCGTTGACTTCTCTGGGCTCGGTCTCATCTGAGATGGACAGTAGCACAGTGGAATCGTTTTTGTGGTCTGATGAGACAACATTTTAAATAGTTTCTGGAAAAAACAGCCATTGTGTTCTCCGGGCCAAATAGGAAAAGGACCATCCAAGCTGTTATTAGCGTCAGGTTTGAAAGCCAGCATCTGTCATGGTATGGGGGGGAGGTGTCAAAGCCCATGGCATGGGTAACTTGCACATCTGTGAGGGCAGCATTAATGCAGAAAGATATGTGTACATTTTGGAGCAACATATGCTGCCATCCAGATGTCGCCTTTTCCAGTGATGTCCCTGCATTTTCCAGCAGGACAAGGCTAAACCACATTCTGCCCGGATTACAAGCGAATGGTTGCGTAAGCAGGGAGTACAGGTGCTAGCATGGCCTGCCTGCAATTCTGACCTGTCTCTGAGAATGTGTGGCACATTATGAAGTGTAAAATAAGGCAACAAAGGTCCCAATCAGTTATGCAGCTGAAGGAATGCATAATGGGTGAATGGGGGAAAATTCTGTTTGCTAAACTTAACCAACTGGTGTCTTCAGTGCCCAAACGCTTAATAAGTGTTATTAAAAGAAAAGGTGATGTTACACAGTGGTAAACATTCAAGTGTCCCAACTTTTTTGGAGTGTGTAGCAGTCATCAGATTTGAAATGAGTGTATATTTTCAAAAATACATTTAAATTCACAAAGTAAAACATCAAATATAGTTAATAATTGTTTTCAATATTGTACAGGGTGAACTAAATTTTCAAATGACTCTTTGTATTTGTTTTTATGCATTTTCCATACTGTCCCAACTTAATCAGAATTGGGGTTGTATATATATATATATTATTTTCTCTTTGATTCTCTCGTTTATTTAATAGAATACTATTCCATTATACACCTTAATATGATGAGCAAAGTTAATATTTCTTTTTTTATGTATTTTTTTATTTTTCTTTCAAAGGGTTAAGTATTGAGATCATATGGACATGTGATTGGTGGTGTACTTTTGCAATCCATGTACAGGTTCAGGTGTTTGTTAATGATTGTTATTCTGTGATTTCTTATTCTTTATATGAATGTTAGTTTGTGTTATATGCCTGATGGAACAGCCATGTTCTGAGATACGCATCACAATTGTTTTTAATAAACCTATTTTTAACTACACCCGTTGGTTCCAGTTTTTGTGTGGACCCTTTTGATGGTTCATGTGCAATGTTGCTCCTGTTACCAAGTTAAGCTGGAGGTGACTGCAGGCTAGTTCCACTGAAGACATTCTAAATATTGATCCTGTTTCCAGGTTAAGCTGGTGGCTGGTTATCGGAGGCTGGTTCATACCTCAGTATGGGTAAATAGCACCAGGAGGTGTTTCCTAAATCATGAGTATGTTTTTTCTTTGAATAAACTGATAATGACATACTGCACCAATCGGACGATTCTACAGCAATTTTTTTTCTAGAGATCTTTTGATCATTGGCTGACAGGAACAACACATAGATAAAGTTGGTTCATTAAAGAGACATAATACCCAAATGTTAAAGCACTTGAAAGTGATGCAGCGTAGCTATAAAAAGCTGACTAGAAAATATCACCTTAACATCTTTATGTAACAAAGAACCATATTTACCTCATAATTTCATAAGTATTCACACTCCACTGTAAAGAGACTTTAAGCTGCCAGTCAGGATACTAGTCCTTGGACTTTTTAGGGAGTGTGCATCTGGCATGTGCAGGCACATTCATGTTATTTTCCTATTTAGTTTAACTAAATTCTATGAAATCTCATGAGATCACAGCAAAGGCAAAGCATTACCTCAGCACAAATTGCAGCTTTACAGCAGCTTAAACTGTTCACAGAGCAGTTACTCTGGTGAGCTGAAGAAACGTTAAGGTAAAATTCCTTCTTTTTTTACATAGAGATGCTCAGGTGATATTGCTTTTCAGCTTTTTACAGTTATGCTGCATCACTTTCAAGTGATTTAGCAGATGGATATTATGTCCCTTTAAGAATAAGAAAACAAACATAAAAACAAAACAAAAAACAAAGCGGCATAATGATTCGAAACATCTTTTAGATGGAATAAATACACTTTTTGAGTATCATGTCCCTTTAAAGTGATGTAAAACCCAAACATTTTCTTTTGTGACTCAGACAGACTATACAATTTTAAAAAGTTTCCAATTTACTTCTATTATCAATTGTGCTTCGTTCCCATGATATTCTGTGTTGAAAAGATATACCTGCTCTTACTCACGTCTTCAACCTATCTCTCTCTCTACCGGTTCATTCGCATCTTCTTTTAAACATGCAAAAGTCACTCCCATATTCAAAAAACCCTCCCTTGACCCTAATTCTCCTGAGAACTACCGCCACATATCACTGCTTCCTCTAACATCAAAACTCCTTGAAAAACTAGTTTACAATCACTTAAACCACTTCCTGTTCACCAACTCCTTGCTTGACCCCCTGCAATCTAGATTCCGCACCAAACACTCAACTGGGACTGTCCTTACCAAGGTTACTAACGATATTATTTCTGCTAAAAGTAATGGCCACTATTCTATACTTATCTTACTTGACCTCTCTGCTGCCTTCAACACAGTTGACTACCCCCTCCTCCTTCAGACCCTTAGATCTTTTGGCCTCTGTGATACTGCTCTTTCTTGGATTCACTCTTATCTTTCTCACAGGTCTTTTTTCTGTGCCCTACGCCAACTTCTGACTTTTCTATCCCTCTCAACGGCATCACCATTTCCCAAAGTCCGCTGCCTCGGAGTTACACTTGACTCAAATCTATCCTTTGCACCCCCATCCAATCGCTTTCTTCATCCTGCCGCAACCACCTACGCAATATTTCCAAGATTTGCCCTTTACTGAGCGCTTACACCACAAAGCAAATAATCCACTCCCTTGTTATTTCCCGACTTGACTACTGCAATGACCTACTTACTGGCCTTCCTCTTTTCTGCCTAAATGCTTCTGCCAGGCTAATCCACCTTTGCCGTCGCTCTGTATCTGCTACACCTCTCTGCGAGTCCCTTCATTGGTTCCACATTCACAGCAGAATTAAATTTGAAATCCTCACTTTACATACAAAGCTCTCACCAACGCCGCTCCCACTACCTATCCTCTCTAATCAACAAGTATACTGAAGCCCGCCCACTAAGATCCAACAATGACCAGCTCCTTGCTTCTGCGACTATCACCTCTTCCCATGCTAGACTGCGGGACTTCTGTCGTGCACCACCTACCCTCTGGAACACTCTCGCACGTGCTGTCAGGCTTTCCGATAATCTTTTCTTCTTTTAAATGCTCCCTAAAAACGTTTTTGTTTAGAGAAGACTACCACCCAACTCGGTAATAAATTAATTTTAATTACCTAACATTTCCTTCATCTAATTCTGCATTAACATCTTTCTCTATCTTGCAGTTTTTACCTCTTATTTCTCAACCTCCTACCCTTCTAGATTGAAAGTTCCCATGGGCCCTCAATTCCTCCTGTATGTGTTTTCAAAATGTTGTCTTGTCTCTTACAAGTTTGATATCATTGTTTTATTTACATGCATTGTACCCATGGACAGCACTGCCGAGAGTGCTATATGTGTTTTCTCTTGAAGATAGGTCTTTTCGCCTCTCTTCATATTTTTCTACAATTTGAATTTCACACACAGCACCCACAACCCCCAATACTATATTATCTGTTTGTAAAATAGAATTTCTATACATATCACCACTTATAGGGGATGCAGGTTTTGTAATTTACCTAAATAGTGCCATTGGACCCTTCTTTTTCTCAGCACTGCGGAATAGTTTGGCGCTTCATAAATAAAGTATAATAATAATAATACCTAGATAGGTGTCTGGAGCACTAAATGGCAGGAAATAGTCCTGTCGTCCAATGCTTTTGCAAATGGATAACATTTTTGCAAAACTGCTGCAATATAGTGCTCCAGATCCATATAGGAAAAAGCTATGGTTTCAGAACAGCCGAAAGGTTGGAACATTCCATGCCGTCCTAACGGCGCTAAAGCCCAGAGCAGTTAGGACAACATAGAACATACTAAAGGCGGGAAGAGGTTAAAATATACATGTCTTGTGTAATAATGTAATATCAACGACCCCCAATTGTACTTTCATGATTCAGATACAGAACACTATTTTGAACAACTTTGAATATTACTTCTAGTATCACATTTGCTTTATTCTCTTGGTATGTTGATGGAGCAGCAATGCAGTACTGAGAGCTAGCTGAACACATCAGGTGAGCCAAAGACAAGAGGCATATATGTGCACCCATCAATCCATAGCTAGCTCCCAGTATTGCATTGCAGCTCCTGAGCCTACCTATGTTAAATTTTCAACAAAAGATGGCATAAGAACAAAGCTAATTTGACAAAAGAAGTACAATAGAAGGTTGGTTAAAATGGATTCTCTATCATTAAAGTTACATTTTTACTTCACGGCCCTTTAACCAAAAAAGTATATTGGTTAAAGGGCTGCTTATGTAGAGCCCATGCTGTAGCTCCTGCCCCATTGCCATAAACTAGAAAGAGTCCCACTTATTGGTCATTGTGCTTGTGCAGTATTATGTGTAATGGCCAATCACATCATCTCCATCCCCTAAATCTTGGTTGCGGCAGCCCATTTGACTTAAAGGACCAGTCAACACAGTAGATTTGCATAATCAACAAATGCAAGATAACAAGACAATACAATAGCACTTAGTCTGAACTTCAAATGAGTAGTAGATTTTTTTTCTGACAATTTTAAAAGTTATGTGTTTTTCCACTCCCCCTGTACCATGTGACAGCCATCAGCCAATCCCAAATGCATACATGTACCATGTGACAGCCATCAGCCATTCACAAATGCATACACACTTATTCTTGCACATGCTCAGTGGAAGCTTGTGACTCAAAAAGTTTAAATATAAAAAGACTGTGCACATTTAGTTAATGGAAGTAAATTGGAAAGTTGTTTAAAATGGCATGCCCTATCTGAATATTGAAAGTTTAATTTTGATTGAGTGTCCCTTTAAGGTAATTGGGCAAATGGTATAGTGTATGATTGACTGTACTATCTATTTTCTGCTTCTTAAAAAAACCACACTGGGCTTGAGGTTGGAAAGGTGCATGGTCTGTATTTAAAGCCATGCGAAACCCACACATTTTCTTTTGTAATTTAGACAGAGCATATTCTGTGATCAAGAGATACCTAGGTAGGCATCTTGAGAACTACATGGCTGGAAATAGTGCTGAAATCTAGTGCTCTTGCAAATGGATAACATTCTTGCAAAACTGCTGCCATAAAGTGCTCCAGACATGGGCCAGCTCCTAAGCATATGTTCCGTGCTTTTCAACAAAAGATGCCAAGCGAACAAATCAAAATTGATAATAAGAGTAAATTAGAAAGTTATTTAAAATTGCATGTTCTATCTGAATCATGAAACAAAAATGTTGAGTTTCATGTCCCTTTAAAGAAGCAACAGAATAGGGGTTGATAGGTACATGCAGTTTTAAATGAAAACCATAGCTCCAAAATTAATAGTGAACTTTATTTTGAATTATATTCTTTGTTTCCTCAACTCTGAGTGTCCTTTTAAATAAATGATGTTGCCCATTTTACTGATAAAAGTCTTCTACAGTCTTCTTGACCAAGAATCAAAATATTATCTAAAGTACAGTTATAATTGGCAACGTGAGCGAACACAAAAATATATAGTAATGAATTGGTATAATGTAGTCAGGAATATAAATATCTAGCGTTTTTTTGTCAAGTGCTGGTGAATAATTGTGTGTAACTAAACTGAAATGCCTACAGTGCAGTGTCAGGGGCTATCTAAATAAAATCCGTCTTGCTATGCTGACTTGCTACTTACTTTAAATTGCCTTGGGGAAATATCCTTGTATTCTGAGCCAACATAAAATGCTCAAATAAAGCATATGCTTAACAACTTTGGTTAAAGAAGTGAAAAATTGTTGTAATTTCCTGCATAGGCTAAAGAGTCCAGGCTTGCTATATTTGGTTGAATTTTATGAGGTTTTGAGCCTAGTTGCCAATGTTCTAGAGGCAAAAAAGGATATATATTTTAATTTGTAATGAATGGATAGGAAACGGGCGGGTAGTTTTCACTAAGGAAAAGAAAATGTGCTAATATGAATATATATATAATACGGCTGTCATTTTAGTGACTTATGTGTCTCGTTGGGGCAAAAAAAGGCGAATTTAATCCTCAACTCAACCAAATATTTGTCAGTCATAAAGTAAATACGTTTCACACAGACCAATATGCTTTAACACGGCTCATGTGGTTTCTGAACTGAATTATGGGGTGCAATGTAACATGTGGGGTATGGGAAAAAGGAAACCAAATTTACAAATAAAATAGTATGAACATGGATAGTGACGAAAAACCTACTAATATGATTACAAGAAACTCCCAAGTATCTTATAAAATAAATATGCAATAATCCTTGTTTCTGTTGTTCAATTTAAATGTTTTATTCATCAGGATTCAAGCTGTGCACCGCTCTGTGTTTAGTTATTTTTATAGAAATCTCCTATGTGGAAGCAATGTTAACATTTTAAGTGTGGCTGACCCTATGCATTGATCTGGAAGTGAAACAAAAATATATATTTTAGGGCTAACTTCTTTCTGGCAAAAAAATAAAAAAATTGCCATACTCATTAGCATACTCATTAGCATTAATGTGCTTAATTAAAGGTACAGGAAAGTCCAAAATAAAATGGCAAGAATGAGATAGAGCATATATTTTTAAGACACCTAAAATCACTTCAATTTTAAAAATGTGCTTTGTTCTCTTGGTATTCCTTGTTAAAAAAGAATGCACACATATCCTACACTAGTGGGTACTAGCTGCTGATTGGTGCCTGCACACATTGTCTCTTGTGATTGGCTAACTAGATGTGTTCAGCTAGCTGCCAGGAGTGCAATGCTGCTCCTTCAGCAAAGGATAACAAGACAACGAAGCATATTTGATAATAAAAGTAAATTTTAAAGTTGTTTAAAATTGAAAGTTCTATCTGAATCATGAATTAAATTTTGTGGGTTTCCTGTCCCTTTAATTATACAACTTATCTTAGAAACTTAAGCCGCTAGGACTGAGTTAATTAGATAGAAAGGTAAAAATTTAAATGGGTACTTTTCTATTTAACAAAGAAGCATTTTTACAATATACTCCTATAAGCATAAATGCTTCTACTAAATTAAGTTGTGCCATTTAAGCCACCGATGACTCTTTGAGGTGTAGTGTTTGAATACTGAAGCCCTTACAGCATATTTGCATATGCCACTGAAAAACAGTAATTACTTTTACTAGAAGCATTTTTGCTAATGAAAGTATATTTCCATTAGTGCGGATGACAACCATGTGCTGTCATCCTGGGCATGGGGGGGGGGGGGTTGGGCACTTTGATGAGAGTGCCAACCCTGCAGTTAGTGATGGGCGGATGTGGTGAACTTGGTGACATTCGTTTTGAACAGTCAAATGTTGATAAGAACAAAAATCCATTTAAATTAGGTGATTGAGTGTTATTTTCGGTGTTCAAATTTTACTTTAGTTTTTGAATGTTCATAATTAGATTGAATCTGAAAGCACAAGAAGTAGAAGAGCGTAAACCCGATTCAAGTGTAGTGGTACAAACTTTAATATAAGCCCCACATGCTAATGTGGCTACTCACAAAATGTTAAATAAAAACAGCTCATCAAACAATCCTAGTGATGTAACATGCAGAACTTAGCTCCTGGTTCCAGACAGGATGGAGTATCTATCGTGTCAGGCGGTTCAGAAGTCAACTCTATAGAAAGTTTTGTCGATCGGAAATGAAATGTGTAGAGGAATACTGTTCACTTGTTTGTCCCTGTGAGGCTTCCATAGATCCTTGTGTCATTGAGGATTCTATTGGGTTGCGCCAAGGGATTTTGTGTTTGAAACACTTAATGGGTTTTTTAGATGTTGGCATAGAGCGGAACTGGCGATCCTAACAATGGAACCTCTGAACCACCTGACATGATAGCTACCCCATTTTCAGCAGGGAACAGGGGGTGCACTTTAAAAATGAAATCCTGCAGCCAATATAAATCACATTATGCTGCTTTCTGCGTATAACATCTTACATTTGCCCATATTTGCGTATGCATTTGATTTTCTATTAGGGTATTAAGTATTCGGATTGTTTTAAGAAAAGCTTGCCAACTTTTAGTTGGCGATAAAAAACTGTGAGAGCTGCAGTGCGAAAATCTTTATAGAATTACGCTGGGATTAGAGAGACATTTTTATATACGCCCATGGAATACCTATGTTCAGCCCATTTTATGAAAAAACAATTACACTTTGCATTTTGTATTTATTAAAATAAAGTCCCTATATAGGTTTTAATAGTCAGGTGATCACTTGTAATAGTGATCACCTGGCGTGAATAAATGTGCATTTATTTAAGTAGAGGCGTATGGGGTCCCCTAAGTGCAGATCAAAGTTTCACAATTGTACCTAAAGGCCCTAAATTATACAAGGATAAATTCACAAATATAAATCTGCCGGATTCCAGGTCATCTTCTCTGATGAGTCCAAAACCTGGTTGCCTAATGGTTAGACAGAGACCTGGAGAGGCCTACAAGCCACTTTACCTCACACCCACTGTGAAATTTGGTGGAGGATTGGTGATGATCTGGGGGTGCTTCGGCAAGGCTTAAATCAGGCAGATTTATCTTTGTGAAGGATGTATGAATCAAGTCACTTATAAGGTTATCCTGGAAGAAAACTTCCTTCTTTCTGCTCTGACAATGTTCCACAACTCTGAATATTGTTTTTTTTCCAGGAGGACAATGTGGATGGAGGATCACTAGATCAAGACCCTGTCATGGCCAACCCAATCTCCAGACCTGAATCCCATTGAAAACCACTGAAAAGTGATCAAGAGAAGATGGATGGTCAAAAGCCATGAAATTAAGACGAGCTGCTGAATTTTGGTGCCAGAAGTGGCATAAAGTCACTCAACAGCAATGTGAAAGACTGGTGGAGAGCATGTCAAGACGCATGAAAGCTGTGATTAATAATCAGGGTTATTCTACCAAATATTGATTTTTTAACTCTTACTAAGTTAAAACATTAGTATTGCGTTGTTTAAAAAAGAATATGAACTTGTTTTATTTGCATTATTGGAGGTCTGAAAACCCTGTATCTTTTTTTGTTATTTTCACCAGCTGTCATTTTCTGCAAATAAAAGCTCTAAATGAAAATATTTATATTTGGAATCTCTAAGAAATGTTGTTTATAGTTTATAGAATAAAACAAAAATGTTCATTTTACTCAACCACATACCTATAAATAGTAAAACAAGAGAAAGTGATAATTTTGCAGTGGTCTCTTAATTTGTCTCTTGTCACTTGCTCACCCAATGTGTTCTGCTAACTCCCTGTAGTGCATTGCTGCCCCTTCAACAAAGAATGCCAAGATAATGAAGCTGATTTTCAAATTGAAATTCAAATCAGCCAATAAAACTAAAGCTTTTTCAGTTTAGAGGTTAATAGTGTAGTTCGCGAAAGGGGATGTGGCAGTTTCGGTGTTAACAGAGTAGTGGGTAGTTCACAATGTGGGTGTGTGGAGGTTTAGGGGTTGATAATGTAGTGGGATATTTTGCGATTAGGTGTGTGGTGGTTTACGGGTTAATAGTGTAGAGGGGTTGTTTGCAATGGGGGTTGTGGCAGATTAGGGGTTAATAGAGTAGTTAAGGAACTGTTTCCTCCAGCCAAAAAAGTTTTAGTCTTAAATGCGATTGTGTTTTAGAGATTGCATTTACTTTCAACTTGTAATACGAGCAGACATTGGTGCTCAACGATACTCATAGAAAATATAGGGAGCGTAGATTACAGTGAGTTCACGTAAACAAATTGGCATTAATTTAAACAGCGTGCCACTTGTAATATGGATTTGAGCAAAAAGAACACTGCCATCTCGCAATAGTGTTTGCGATCCTCATGCTAATGATAGCACTCCACTCGTAATCTGTCTTTAACTGCTTCTTCTAGTGCAACAGGTTTTTACAGTCAACACCAGGGGATAAGTTTGAATTGTGTAAAGAAGAAAAGACTTTCTATTTTGTGATACATTATTATTGCATTGTAACAGAGATGTAACTAGAACTCACTGGGCCCCAGGGCAAAGCCTGTGGCAGGGCCCCTTCATTTGAACAACACCTCTTCCAAAGCATAACTAATGAGCAAATACATATTTTTATATACACACACATTCAAACACATACCTATATCCAGACATACACACACAAACACATACACACATACATACAAAAACATATGCACACATGCATACACAAATACATGGACACATACACACACAAACACATGTACACATCCATACACAAACACATGCACACATACACACACAAACACGTGCACACATATATACACATACGCACACAAACACATGCATACATACATACACAAACACACGGACACATGCACACACAAACACATGCAAACATGCATACACAAACACATGGACACATACACACATAAACACATGCACACATGCATATACAAACACATGGACACATATAGTACATACACAAACACATGCACACAGACACACACAAACACCTACACACATACATACACAAACATATGCACATATACATACACAAATACATGGACACATACGCACACAAACACATGCACACATACATACACAAACATGTGGACACATACACACACAAACACATGCACACATACATACACAAACACATGGACATATACAAACACATGCACACATACATACACAAACACATGAACACATACACACAAACACATGCACACAAACATACACAAACACATGCACACAAACATACACAAACACATGGGCACATACATACACAAACACATGGGCACATACACACACACATAGACACATACATACGCAAACACATGCACACATATATACACAAACACATAGACACAGACACACACAAACACATGCACACATATATACACAAACACATAGACACATACGCACACAAACACATGCACACATACATACACAAACACATGCACACATCCATACACATACGCACACAAACACATGCACACATCCATACACAAACACATGGACACATGCACACACAAACACATGCAAACATGCATACACAAACACATGGACACATACAGTACATACACAAACACATGCACACATACACACACAAACACACGCACACATAAATACACAAACACATGGACACATACAGTACATACACAAACACATGCACACATACACACACAAACACATGCACACATATATAGACAAACACATGCACACATACACACACAAACACATGCACACATACACACACAAACACATGCACACATATATACACAAACACATGCACACATACACACACAAACACATGCACACATAAATACACAAACACATGGACACATACAGTACATACACAAACACATGCACACATACACACACAAACACATGCACACATAAATACACAAACACATAGACACAGACACACACACACACACATGGGCACATACGCACACAAACACATGCACACATACATACACAAACACATGGACACATACAAACACATGTACACATACATACACAAACACATGGACACATACAGTACATACACAAACACATGCACACATACAAACACATGTACACATACATACACAAACACATGGACACATACAGTACATACACAAACACATGGACACATACAAACACATGTACACATACATACACAAACACATGGACACATACAGTACATACACAAACACATGCACACATACACACATAAATACACAAACACATAGACACAGACACACACACACACACATGGGCACATACATACACAAACACATGGACATATACACACATATACACATGCATATACACACAAATACACACATACATACACAAACACACACACACACACAACATGTACATACCCATGCACAAGAGGGAGTTCTTGCTAACAGCAAACACTAGCAAACACTACAGCACTAAGATAAACAGGCACTGCTAGCTGCTTGCTTTCTGTGCAGAGCTTTCTTTCTTTTTCCCGGTTGTTTTTCAGTCACCACAAGTTTAGCAACCTCTAGTGTTGGTTAGAAAAACTGCAGCCGAGTAAACAAGCTGGTCTGAAATTTGATTCTGTCAGAGCAGCAGCGGGCCACCTAAAAGGACAGTAGTTAGCAGTGGGGCCCCCAGAGCCCCCATTGTTTCTCCCCTGCATTGTAATACTGTATGTTATCTGCAAAGCTAGTTCGTTAGTTTAGGAAGTCAACAGGTTTGACCAATATTTTCATCACCTGATCTGTGCTATGTTTTTAATGTTTATACGGGAATAACATTTATACTTTTTAACTTACATTTGTCACTGCTTGTATTTATATTTTTTCAATGTAATGGAGGAGGTCACAGAATAATACTATTTGGATGGGAGACTTGATCAGCTAATAGGGTCTATTTGCTCTATATGGGGGATATTCTCTTTAGTGTTAATTAAAGGGGGGCTTTTGAACTGCTAAGTTAGGTTTATTTGCCTGCATGGAAGGTCTTGGTTAAGGTTAATTGTTGTGAAAGGGTCAGGTCAATGGTGGATAAGGTTAATGGTCCATATGCAATACAGGCTACATTTTTATAATGGTTCAAGTGGTGGTTTTTCATAGTGAGCAGCAATCAGGAGTTGCTAATATCTAGTAAGCGTATAGCTTTCACTAAATAGTAGAAATGTACATTCAGGCTTTGGAAATTTGTCCGGATTTTGCTAATTCAAATACCTTATTGGACGAAAACAGAGAAAGAATATAAGATAGCATGACGAAATTGATCAGTTCTATTTGGTGCCACAAATGGCACAGGAAGGGGGGGGGGGGTTGGAGAACTTCTATTGTTTGTGGTTAACATACTCTTCTTTGTAATGATGTACAGGGGGTTTGATCATTCATGTGTTCATCGTCCCCTGTCCAATCATGCCATAGTATTACTAATCACTGATGACAGCCAGTCAGGCACTAAATGTTGGATTTTAGTAGACTTGTTGCACAGGCGAAAAATTTGGTTCAGCCTAGATATCCAGCCTTAACCTAGCATTCATAGTTGGGAGAATAGAAGAGGCTCAGTCACTTTAGCTAGAGCTATTAAAACATGCAATTGTTTGACTTCTGTACCTCTATGTGCTATTCATTGAGGCCTATGTTTCAAAGGTCTTGCAGACCTGATCCAACAGTGCGGATCAGGTCCGCAAGACCTCGCTGAATGCGGAGAGCAATACGCTCTCCCTATTCAGCATTGCACCTGCAGCTTACAAGAGCTGCTGGTGCAACGCCGCCCCCTGCAGACTCACGGCCGCCAGCAGGGGGGTGTCAATCAACCCGATTGTACTCGATCGGGTTGAATTGTGGCAATTCCTGTCCCTCTGCTCAGAGTAGGCGGAAAGGGTTATGGAACAGCAGTCTTTAGACCACTGCTTCATAACTGCTGTTTCTGGCGAGTCTGAAGACTTGCCAGAAACACGGGCCCACAAGCTCCATACGTAGGTTGATAAATGGGCCTCATTGACTCAAGTTCAATCAGAGTGTTGAATGTTCTGTTAAAGGGACACTTTCCCCAAATTTTAATTTACTCCTATTATCACGATTTCTTCATTCTCTTGGTATCTTTATTTGAAAAGCAAGGATTTAAGTTTAGATGCCGGCCCATTTTTGGTGAACAACCTGGGTTGTCCTTGCTGATTGGACAGCACCAATAACCAAGTGCTGTCCATGGTTCTGAACCACATATTGGCTGACTCCTTAGCTTAGATGCCTTCTTTTTCAAATAAAGAAAGCAAAAGAACGAAGAAAAATTGATAATAGGAGTAAATTAGAATGTTGCTTAAAATTGCATGCTCTATATGAATCACAAAAGAAAAAAATTGGGTTCATTGTCCCTTCAACATTGAAATGTAGGTTCTTTTAATTGTTCAAGTCCTATAGTGTAAGATTTTTGTTATTTATATTTGTAATTATCTATCGGCTAGATTACAAGTTGCGCGCTGACTGTAGCGTGCGCGCACTATGTTTTTTCTTTAGGCTCCCTCGCGCATCTTCAGCCTCTCTTGCCTCGCCAGTCCTTATGTTATTAAATATTATTTAATAACATAAGGACTGGTGTGGCTAGAAAGGTTGAAGACGCGCGAGGGAGCCTAAAGAAAAAAACATATCGTGCGCACGAGTATATTTTTTATTCCCATTGGAAATGACAATAATGAATCTGAATCCAATATTTGACTGAAGCGAACATTGCTAAAATAGAGCATCTGAGAAATCTGTGGTTAGATATTTTTCTTCCTAGTAGCTCCATTATTACAACTTGCATAGGAGGGTCTGGGCCTTAGAGTGTATTTGAGAAACAAAATACAGGTGGCCCTCGTTTTACAACGGTTCAATTTACACCGTTTCGGAATAGCAACCTTTTTTTCCAGTCATGTGACTGCTTTTGAAAAGCATTGAGAAGCAGTGCATTTATTAAAACAGCCAGTAGGTGGAGCTGTCCGCTTGTGTTGCAGCAAAGCCAAGCAAGCTGAAATTAATCAGTTTAACCAGACATGAGCTATCAAGCAGATTTCAAAGGAACAAGATCTTCCTGTCTATAAATCAGTCCAGATTGGAATGCATAGAAAGAACTGTTTGCAGAAAAATGCAAGTGAAGTCTGTGTTGTGTGATTATTTTATTAGGTTTATAATGCTGTTTAGCAAATGTTTTTGTTCATTTAACTTAGTTAAATTATATATTCTATGTTGTGTGATTATTTTATTAGGTTTATAATGCTGTTTAGCATTTAAAGTCTTCATTTCAAAGCTCTAAAAATAATGTATTAGGTGTTACTTATGACAATTTTGAGAGGGGCCTGGAACCTATCTCCTTCACTTCCCATTGACTTACATTATAAACTGGGTTTCAATTTACAACGGTTTCGATTTACAACCATTCCTTCTGGAACCTAACCCCGGCGTAAACTGAGGGCTACCTGTATAGGAAAACAAGGAAACAAATGGAAAAAAAAAGATGGAGAGAAAAGCTAACAAAGTATTTGCATTCCTCTATGAAAATACAGAATGAAAACATTTAATATTATTAAGCTGGTGGGATGCATTTAATAGCATGTTTATTATATTCATCCATATTACTAAGTTTCTTCTAAGGCTTTGTAGTTGTTCCAAGAGAGTATCTGTCCTCCATCTGTTTATTGCACATTTTTTTTCATGGGAATTGCTTAACAAAAAACAAACAAAAAAAGCATCTTTTAATAATAAACAACGTGTATTAATGTTTTCTGGAACTAGTTATTAAATTCATACCAAGTCATGGAATCCACTTCCTTCGATGGTGCAGACTGGAAGGTCACCATATGTGTTCGAGCTTCACATGTTGGATTTGAGCCTCTGCCGGAGCAAGGGGACTGGGCCATATTGAACTAACTTAACTTTAGCAGTAACATAAGTGGATATACTTATTGGGTAACACTCAACACCGAGACAAATGGATACACCACACACATACAGAATAATAAATCAGACACCATTTAAAGAGACAGAACTTTAACTTTATAACTATATTTATTACAAACAGAGAAATAAACAGTAGCTTTTAATGTAAATGCAAATAAAAGTACAGCATACAAATGAATAAACAGTAGAAGTAATTGTGCCTGACAGAATATTGCTTAATTCCCTGCAGAGTATCTCAAGCAATTACAATGGTGTATTAATAACAACACAGCCTCACTCTCTTGAGGATGCCCTCCTTACACACAGAACTGTAGATCCTTGTAAAGTCCCTCTATTGGTGGTTCACTGTGGGGCTCTTGATGAGTAGCAGGCAGAACTACCTGTTAATGTCAGTGAGTGCATAAAAGTTATTCCACTGCCTAAATCCTCTGGTAAGGCAAACTGGATGGAATCTGTCCTTCCAGATTATTCACTCTCATCATATGGCCCGTTTTCCTGGTGGGATGGGGCGTGGGCAAGGAAATTAATTGTTGCAGTGCAAAGTCCTCCAAGCAGTGGAGAAAAGGGGACCTTCCCTTGTGCAGTCAGGAGCTTGGAAACACCAGCTTCTTGCTCTAGGGCTAGTCAGCCTAACTAACTAAAACAGTGGAACAGTTGATCTCACCATCCAGAGGCATGGATGGTTAACACCAGCTTCTTGCTCCAGGGATAATCCTAGCTAATCTAAATTGTCAAGGAACTGTTGTATCTCATACATTTGACTACTGAATCCTTTCCTGCTTCTATTAAAGAGATATGAAACCCATTTTTTTTCTTCATTTAGCCACCAATCAGTAAGCGTTACCCAGGTGTTGAACAAAAAATGGGCAGGCTCCTAAGCTTACATCCCTGCCTTTTCAAGTAAAGATACCAAAAGAACAAACAAAAATTGAAAACAGAAATAAATGAGAAAGTTGCTTAAAATTGCATGCTCTATCTGAATCATTAAAGAAAAAAATTGGATTTCATATCCTTTAAGCTAGGAGACTTCACACACAGGAAAAAACTAGCTCCTTCATCTACTTGGTCATGTGCAGCACTGATTCCTTTCTGCCCTCCCACATAGTACATTCTGGAAGAAAACAAAAGAAAAAGCATGGCTAGTTCTCACAAAACCTGTGATTTAACCCTTTTAAAACCCTAAAGTTAAACTAGTAAGGGGCCATGGTTTAAAACTTCATATACCAGATTAAGCACATTTATAAATTGTTTAAGTTTACTGTATCCATGAGGGTTATTCCAATAAAGTTGCAATCCAATCTGTCTAAAAATTGGGTTATTGTGGTAAAGTTATTTGCATTAAGAGAACTGTGTAAACTCCTTTAATATTTTACATTGAGAGAATCCATTAGAAAATATTTTATGGGCATCCTTAAGGGATTAAAGGCCCTGCATCTCCTGAGTGTCTGCTCGTAACATAACTAAGTAATAACTTAACACTTAACTTAACAGTTGAACTTTAATAACTTTGTCAATAAAACTTGACACATTAGGTGGGTGAAAGACCCGTGGGTTGTATTTATTAATACCAGCAATGGGAACTGGCAATGACAGGTAATACAACACGGATGGCGGCAATCGGGGGCCTACATGACTAACTATATAACCCCTTCTAGAAAAATGGCTAGAAGACACTGCTGCAGACCACAAGGCGGAGATACTCCAAGCAGCTTTGAAATGTAGAAGGTTCTCGGCTGGTCAATAACCAAGCTACCGAGCCTGTGGCATCACCCTGACTGCAATGGCCGTCATTCAAACCTCCTTCCAGCCTGCAGCCGTGATCCTGATCACCTGCCAGAGTAGGGTGCCAACGTTAGAAACTCCAAACCAATAGGTCCAGCCTTGACTTGTCGAACAGCATGTCAATAACTGGGGAGCTCAAGCTACCATCCTTGGTTTGAGTTTGAGTAACCCTCTTCCTGCCTCAGACACCTAGTCTGATATAGAGACACTAACATAGAATGATTGCCGCCTTTTATAACAAATATAACAATTGCAAATCATAACAAATGCATAACAGGGATGAGAGGGTGGGGAAAGAACTTCCACCGGAACAAAGAGGAAGTGGGCTCCCTGCACATCCCAAGGTTGGCAAACCCCTCCCAACACAATTCAACATTGTAACAAATACACACACAGCAGCAACACTCACTCAACCAGGCCTTAACCCTTAGCTACGCTCCGGGCTAGTCGCCCTGCACTTTCTTTAACATAATTTTTGGACTTTTCTATTTTAACTGTCTTGACCTTTTAATCACTGTATCCAACTATATCTCAGGTCTCCTATTGCTCCTCATTTTTCCCCTCTAGGAAATCATCATTGGGTGAGACAGCCAATGAGAAGCTATATAGTAGAAGACCAATATGTGCTCCTGAGGCTCAATTCAAGCTAGATTGATAAAATGTAAATGGGTAGTGAATAATTAAAAACAGTCTTTTTTGACAATCATCAAGAATTGTGACAGAAAAGTAATGGTTGAGTATAAGGAAGCATGATGAAGATCAGGATCAATGTTGAGGCTTAACTTAAAATATGCTCATAGTTTGCAAAATAAATAAATAAAAGCAAAAGGCATCTTGTAGCACAGACTTGCTTATTCGTAAAGCCAGGTTGTGCAGGTAAGCTGTAAGAGACCAGGTAGCACATACTTGCTTGTTTGTGAATCCAGGTAGCACAGATGTGCTTGTTATTGAAGCCAGTAGGCACAGGCTTCCTTGTTACTAAAGCAAAGTAGTACAGACTTGCTTTACAGGGGAGCCAGGTAGCACAGGCTTGCTATAGGAGGACAAGTAACACAGGCTTGCTTGTTAGTGAAACCAGATTGCACAGTTTTGCTGTAGGAAGCTAGAACAAGCTGCACGTGACCAAAAACACAAGCTAAAGGATACCAAGATCACAAGCTGCAGAGAAGCAGTAAAGCACAGAACCACATCAGAAAATGGAACAGTCAAGTGTAAGACAGATGCTCAGCTGTTTCTTAGGTATCTCCCGGAACTCTCCTTAGGAGAGTTATATCACCACTTACAGTGTAGCTGAATGGCTCCTAAAACTACAAGTAAAGACAACACTGTGTGACTGGGACACAGTTTTGCATGGTTTTGGTCATTGTGACATTTTCACCAATAGCGAAATAATACAATCCCAAGGCACCCAAATGTTTAAGTAAAATTATACTGGTAATTCGAACACCGTAACTAATTAAGGGGTTGATCACAATATATCATTGATTGTCGTCCAAAATGGTTTTCGTCGATCTGCCTAAATTGATCATCAAGTTTCTTAGGTGATCACAAAGCAAAATTGAATCATTTGTTAAAAGTCCACAGCCATGAATGCCTTTTCAACAGAAAAGCTCCAGCAAAGGCCTTTACATGTGTTAAGTATCTGTTCTTACCCAAAACTGACTGATACAATAGCCAACTCATACCTCTTAAGGTTACAGTAAGGGTCTATTCCATTAACCCATTTGTTTTTTGTGCAAGTGAAATACACATACATGTGTAACATTAATCAATTGTAATTAGAATCCACCCTCAACACTGATTAACCATATGAATGCCATATCTATCTTGGCATGATTGGCATAATTTACAAATCAGGACCACAACATCTACAAATAGCGTGTTTTTAATTTTTGTTTCTAATTCACATTCGTACTGTTGTTTTTGTTGCTGCTAGTACTAGGGTGTGTTTTAAAACCGGATTGTGCATTTGTGACTTCCATAGGAACCGTTTTCATCCACACCACTGCTTGACGATCTGAATGCATATTTTATGTTGTCATGATGGGCAAACTGTGCCCCATTTTTCTATCACTATATGGTTACTTTTAAACTTTGACAAGTTTTGCTTTTAACATTTCCATTAAGATTAATTCTTAAAACATTGCAATATCTTCTTATAATTGATTTTTACATAACTGAAACGGTAAAGTGTGAACCGGCTGTTTGTAACATTGTATCTGCCTAGTAGACCTTCAAAACCAGGTTTTATAGG
The DNA here is from genome assembly GCF_027579735.1 of Bombina bombina. NCBI lineage: Eukaryota > Metazoa > Chordata > Amphibia > Anura > Bombinatoridae > Bombina > Bombina bombina. The sequence goes on along the minus strand of NC_069501.1, from coordinate 1,227,690,741 downwards.
GGATGCTCCACCAAACACGGCCTTGATAGTGCGTTTCAAATTGCTAGCGCCAACATTCCTGAACTCATGGTTGCGAAGGCGCATTTAAGTATTTTAAAAAGGCATTACTGTGAAAAGGACTCAGCCAATAGATTGTAATCTGGGATCTGGGCATTGTTTATGGCGTACACAACATATAATCAAGGTGAGTGGTAGGATAATGTGCTCATCATGGTTTCTGATTAGTCATATGAAGTTCTTTCTATGGGGTGCTCAGGAGGCTCGTACACTACCACACCCACAAATATCTCACTCTGGACATGGGCCTTATGTATCTAATCATAAGTATGCCCCAATGCATGTAGATGTGAAAACTAATCATCTAATCCTATATTCAGGTCTAAGCTTACAACTAAAATGAATTACTTTTTGCACTCTAAGTCACATTATAAATATGCTATCAATTTAGGAAGGAAACAATGTTAGCTGAGTTCATTCAGGATTTATGGAAATATTTTCTGGATTTAGTTCAATCTTGTTAAAATAGTGCAAGTTTATTTGGCTTTGTAAAATTTTGAAAACCTTGTTTTTAGCTAATAAAACAACTTCACAAGCTGCACTGTTATAATTATTCTGATGTTTAACTATGTAATAATTGTTTTTATGAGTGGGTTTTACTAAAGAATGTAAACCAGTATTTTTTTCTATAATTATGTCCTTCCCAGAAGATTTTGGTTTGGACTATTGATCTATTTACTTTAGAGAAACCGAAAAATTATGAAATAATTAAATAAACAGTTTGGATACAGTGAATGGGACTAATGAAGACAAACCTTTGTATTAAAGTGAGTTCTGAGCTAATCTTATATCACGCTCCATGCTAATGAATATATGTTAAGCTGTTTAGTAAGCCGCCTAGCGAGCACCGCCAGTGTACACGGTTGAAACATTCAGCCGCAGGCTAAGGGGATATTGTTACAGCTGAATTCACAGTTAACGTTGGTTTATATATGTAGAAAATGTAGGCACACGGCTTAGATTCGAGTAACATCCGGGTACTACCGGCTAACGAGACAGTTTGTAACTGATACAGTGAAATATAGAATTCACTATAGGAGTTAAACCATTTACTATTCAATAATTAACAAGGTAACGGGAATCTAATAATACAGCCAACACTCAATTTGAGTGACTATATAGTATCTGAATAATTAACAAAATTGGGTAACATTGGATTACATCCGGGCTACAGTGGAGACAGACATTTTTTAATATAAATGTTATAGAACTATTGCTAAGCTGTCACACAAGCTAGCTAAGGGAACATGGGTGGAATAATTAGCCGTATGCTATGTGGATAACGTAGTAGCAGAATTTATAAATTCTATAATCAATGCTAAATATTAAGATACAGGCATACGGCTCATATTTAACTACAGCCGGGCACTATTAAGCGGCTCATGAACCTGTTTGATACATATACAGTGTAACACTGAGCTCATGATTAGAGCTAAACCATCACCAATTCATTATTTAAAGTGTTAAAAAATAACCAGCATACAGGTTGTGGGGTTATACAGAATAAATGAAAATAGTGCAATTTTGGATAACATCCGGGCCATTTATATAAAACTAACGGCTCCACTACAGATACAAAAAAACAAACAAGCTCCACAATAGAAGCCACACAGATATAAGGCTTCTATATTTGATCTAATATTTGCTGGTCCCTATTTAAATAGTCATTACAAAGATACAAAGTCATTTTTAGTCTGCTAACAATTACTACTTCAGTAAATTCAAGATTAATTCCACAAATTAACAGGAATTAATAACCCGGCAACATAAGAGGGGCTATGGAACCGGTTATATATACTAAGTAACTATTTTTGGAATAACTAAGCAGCGGCTTACAAGAGTACTTAGGTTACTTTATTAATATCAATAGCGGTCCTAATGTCCGTACACTAACCTAAATCACACAAACATTAATTAAGGTGAAGCAAGTGTGAAATTTTACAACAACCTCAATATACAGGTGATCACAAAATATTTAGGGGCTATACACCTGTAACCTAAATACAGTACAAACATATAATGTATCTCAGTTTGCTACCTTAATCACCCATAAATTGAGTCTCAACTTAGCCCACTGATACTATAACCTTTGAGAAATTTTGCTAAATAATCAGTTTCTATTATACGAAACGGCTTACAGTACCATAAGAGCATTGTTCTCAGATTAACTATATATTAGTAAGGATATGATAGTTATAGTCCTGTGTGATTGACCTCGTTATCATCTAGATACGTTTGACACTGTCATACTTATACTCACAAAAAAAAAAGCGATTATATATAGTTGCCACTTCTATTGTGATTCTATTCTAGTGGGATATATTAACCTAGAAATACAGTGGCTCACAAGAAGTGACTCTAGTTAACAAAGTCCAGCCTGTCACACATCCTAGAAAATATTAACCTAGAAATATAGCGGCTAATAAGAGTGCTTATAGTTATCTAATACAGCCGGTTACACATTCTAGGGGTGAGAGGCTACACAAGGTTACTTTACCAACGTCAATAGAGGTCCCAATATCCGTACACCTATAATAACCACAAACATCTTTATGACAAATCAGGTGTGAGATTGTACAATAACCTAGATACACTGGTGATCACAAAACATCTAGAGGAGATATACCAGTCAACTCTACATAGTACTAACATATAACACATCATATATGGTACCTTAATTATTCATAAACTTGAGTTTTAACTCAACTCACTGATACTATAACCATTGAGTAATTTTGTTACATAATCTGCACAAACGATTAGCAGTACCTTATGAGCATTGCTCTCAGATTAACTGTATACTTATACAGATGAGACAGTTATAACCTTGGTGACTGACGCTATTAGCATCCAGACACGTTTGATACAGATATACCTGTATTCACACAGAATCAAACGATTATATCAAGGTGTTATTTCCATTGTGACCCTCAGTATGTAATAACTGGTGAATACACTGCTATTGGGCACTTGCACAACTATACAACAGCTTTCCAACGACAACAAATTTAGCATAGGAGTTATATTATTGCAAGGTGCTACAATCCTAGTGACACATAGAGATAATATAATCTAGGCATTCATATAATATTTGTGGTCACTATCAATAACTTAAACAGAACTTACTTTGAGAATTTTAAATTTGTGTGTTATGTGTTATGTGTGCACAGTTTTTAAATAAATTGAATAAAAGTTATATTTTAATATTCCTCATACAAAGCAACACCCTATAGTCTGGGCTAGAGTGCTGGAGATGCATAATGTCCCGTGGTAATTAAATAAACAGTTTGGATACAGTGAATGGGACTAATGAAGACAAACCTTTGTATTAAAGTGAGAAACACAAATGTGTACAGCTATCTATGCATTAACCACACAGACTAGGTCTAAATCCTTTTAAAGGGATATGAAAGTGAGAACAGGAGATAGACAGAGCATGTCATTTAAAAAAAATAAACACATTTTCTCCCATTATCAAATTTACTTAAAATCTCTTGGTATCCTTTCTTGAAGAGCATACCTAGGTAGACTTAGGAGTATGCATATATGGCAGAAGCGTTTGAAACAATATTATAAGTTTTTGCAAACATTGCTGCCGTATAGTGCTCAAGAAGACACATGCACGCCCCTGAACATATCTAGATCTACTATTACTTTGAATTAAATCATATTAAAATCATATTAAAAGGGACACTAAACATGAATGCATTTCAGTTTTGAATAGAGGTTTTTTGTAATATATATATATGTTTTAGCAAAAATGCTTCTTAAAATAACTATAGCTGTTTAAATATTCACCTTGCACCAGCATTTTTATCACAGCTCTTGCTCAGAGAGCCTAAGGTATCATCTGGTAGTGACTCAATTTGTTAATTGCTGACATGATACAAACCCCAATGACACTCTGAGCAGCTACAGTATTTAAAATGCTGGTGCACTGAGACTATCTAGCTATGCTTCACATGCACGTGCAGAGAAAAATATTAACATTAAAACAGTGATAACTTTTACTAGAAGTATTTTTGCCAAAACATGTATATGGCAAATATGTTTCTATACAAAGATGTTGCAATCAGCCAATAGAATTGAGCTCACATTCTATTGGCTGATTGGATCAGCCAATAGGATGAAAGCTCAATCCTATTGGCTGATTTCAACAGCTAATAGGATTTTTTCAACCTGAATTCTATCAGCCAATCGGAATCTAAGGGATGCCATCTTGAATGACGTCATTTAAAGGAACCTTCATTCGTCTGTAGTCGTCGGAAAGAAGAGGATGCTCCGCGTCGGATGTCTTGAAAATGGAGCCACTCCGCGCCGGATGAAGATAGAAGATGCCGTCTGGATGAAGACTTTGGCCGCTTCGTTGAGGACTTCTCCCTGCTTCTTGGAGGATGGATGTCGGATCTTCAAAACTGTAAGTAAATCTTCTGGGGTTAGTGTTAGGATTTTTTAAGGGCTTATTGGGTGGGTTTTAGTTTTAGATCAGGTCTTGGGCTGCAATAGAGCTAAATGCCCTTTTAAGGGCAATGCCCATCCAAATGCCCTTTTCAGGGCAATGGGGAGCTTAGGTTTTTTTAGCTAGTATTTTATTTGGTGGGTTGGTTGTGTGGGTGGTGGGTTTTACTGTTGGGGGAGTATTTGTATTTTTTATTCACAGGTAAAAGAGCTGATTACTTTGGGGCAATGCCCCACAAAAGGCCCTTTTAAGGGCTATTTGTAGTTTATTGTAGGCTAGGGTTTTTTTAATTTTGTTTTTTTATTATTTTCATAGGGCCCTTACATTAGGTGTAATTAGTTTAAATCTTTGATAATTTCTTTTTTATTTTTTAAACTTAGTGTTTATTTTTTTGTGTAACTTAGTGTTTGTTATTTTTTGTAACTTAGTTGTTAGTTTTTTTGTAACTTTGTAATTTTTTAGTGTAGATTTAAATTATTTGAGTAGGGTTAGGTGTTTAAATATATAATATAGTTAATTTAATTTGTAGTTTTACGTAATTTTAGTATAAAAGTTAGGTTGGATGAATCATTAATTTAATATAGTTTATTGTAATTTATAATAGTTAGAATAGGTTAATTAATAGTTTAATATAGTTTAATTTAAATCTAAAGGTAAGTTTAAATTTATTATAAGATAGGGATGAGTTAATATTTAATATAAAGTTAGCGGGTTGTTAAGTTTAGGGGTTAATAGCTTAATTTAGTTTATGGCGATGTGGGGGGCTGGTGGTTTAGGGGTTAATACATTTATTTAGTTGTGGTGGGCTCCGGGAGGGGTTAATAACTTTATGTAGGTGGCGGCGGTGTAGGGGGTGGCAGATTAGGGGTTAATAAGTATAATGTAGGTGGCGGTGGGCTCTGGGAGCGGAGGAATAGGGGTTAATAACTTTATTTAGTTGCGGCAGGGTTCGGGAGCGGCGGGATATGGGTTAAACAGTTTAGTATAGTGTGGGTGTTTAGTGACAGTATACAAATAAAGCTGGGAAAAAGCCGAAGAGCAGCGAGATCGATGACTGTCAGGGCCGCCATCAGGGGGTGACAGGGGTGACTCCTGTCAGGGGCCCAATGAGCCAGGGGGGCCCCATTAGGCAAGAACTAAAATAAAAAAATATTTTTTTTTTTATTTTTTTTTTTAAATTTGGGCAGCCACCAGTGGGTACTACAGCAGAGTGCTAATTGAGCATGGGAAATGTTATTACAAGGAGTAAAGTATTATCATTTGAGAGGATTTCTTAGTGTGCACTAAACCACTATGCGCAGTGTGAGACAGACTTGGCACTTTGTACAGTGTGTACCTGAGTCAGACGGCAGATCACTTTCATTTGCAGAGGAGGTAGTACTTACTTAGCAAATGTTTTTTATTTCTTTGTGCAATTTTGGATTGTAACTTCAGTGTGGTAGTAGTTGTTTGGTGGGGCTAGGGGTCCATCAAAACACATTTTTTTTTTTAGCAGCAGTGTATTTATGATTATTTGACAATGCTGTAGAAATTCTATATTTAAAACCATGCAGAAATGTTTCCTCCTCAATACACAAATGGTAGATGCCCTTTTGGCAGATATGCATTATATATATATATATATATATATATATATTACATTCCAGTTTACTGCCCCTTTATGCAAGGACTTTCCAGATGCAAGGAGGCATTTTATCTAAGATTTTTCCATCTGCATAAAATTTTATACTCTCAGACTAAGATTGCTCAGTGTTTGAAATGAGACAGGTTAACGTAAAACTGTTCAGTTTACACTACAGCTGACTTAATTTTGAAATACATACCAACAAGCCTAAATCCTGCATTTAACCAGATCTAATGGTATGCGTACCACAGCTTATGGTCCCACCAAGACAATATAGAGTACAGCATTTTCAAAATCCATAAGTACAGCTGACAGCTGGGAAAATGTGTACACTATATTTGAAGTGGTGCTCTTGGTTGGGGAAAATGGGGAAAAAAACAAACATATGTCAACCTTTTAAAGGTACTTTTCTTCCTCTAGCCATCTACCCAGCTCATTAATGTACAATTTTGAATTCACAGAATTATTTTTGTTTGCACATTTACAAATATGATTCTTTAAAAAGTGATCTCTTAATTTCTAAAAATTTTTTTTATCATGCATGTCACACACTGTTGATTTAGGGGATTCAAGGTGCATAAATGTTTCCTCCTGTGAGTGTTTCTGTGGGTGTCTGTGTTTATGTATTTGTACTTTGGTTTGTTTCTCTAGTAGTGTGTATGCATTTTTTATCTGTGGGTCTCTCTGTGAGGGTGGGTGTGTATGTCTTTGTGCATTTTCTGTGGATGTCTGTGAGGGTGTGTGTATATGTCTTTGAGCTTTTTCTGTGGGTGTCTCTGTGAGGGTGTGTGTATGTTTGTCTTTGTGTATTTTCTCTGGATGCCTCTGTGAGGGTGTGTGTGTATGTCTGTGTTTTCTGTGGATGTCTCTGTGAGAGTGTGTGTGTATGTATGTATGTATGTATATCTGTGTTTTCTGTGGATGTCTCTGTGAGGGTGTGTGTTTTATGTGGGTGTCTCTGTGAGGGTGTGTGTATGTCTTTGTGTGTTTTCTGGGGATGTCTCAGTGAGAGTGTGTGTATGTATGTCTTTCTGTGTTTTTTATGTGGTTGTCTCTCTGTGTGTGTATGTCTTTGTGTGTTTTCTGTGGGTGTCTCTGTGTGTGTGTGTATGTCTTTGTGTGTTTTCTGAGGCTGTCTCTGTTGGTGTTTCCTTGGGTGTATGTGCAAGTTTGATTTTGTGTGTGTGTCCATTGTCTGTTCCTTTTTAGGACATTTTGACCTTACTACTAATTATTCACATCTTTCTACAGACTTTGAGACTAACAAGACCTTTCCGGAAGTAACCAATCCACCATTTAACCTTTAAATTATTGTTTAGGCAGTTCAGGGCCCTTCCTTTCAGCCACTGCGTGCTGTTGTCATAATTTAGTTGTCATCGTCCTTTACAAAAAGATATTTAGAACTCCATTTTTTGTTTTCTAAATCTCCTTTTTTTTTTACAAAACTGTAGTTTACCTCATTACTTGTCAGGTCAATGTAAACAAGTGCTAAGTGTCTGTTTGGGTGTCTGTGTCTGAGTGTGTTTCTTTGCGTATCTGCTGGAGTGTCTATATGTGAATCCTTATGTGTGAGTGTGTTTGTGTGTTTCAGTGTATGAGTGTGTCTGTGTGTGTGTGTGTGTGTGTGTGTGTATGTCACTACCATTACAACATTTCCAAGTTTAAATAGACAATTCAAAATAAATTGCATATACGTTTTAGTCACTTGGTCAAAAATTGCACGTGTCAAAGAAAGGGGGGGGGCCCTGATCAATGGTTGAGTCAGGGGCCCCAAAATTTCTAGTGTCGGCCCTGATGACTGTTAGTTAACAACAGTCCGCTGCTCATCGCCCCATACTTGGTGCGTGGCTTTTTGACAGCTTTTTTGTTAAATATGGAGAACGTATTCAGGTCCGCGGGAGCGATGTTAGGCGAGCGTATTGGTGCCGGCAAATGCAGCACAGTTGACGGCTTGATAAGTAGGCCCCATAGTCTGTGATTGGCTGATAGCTGTCATGTAATATTAAACACTGCATGGAATATACTATGATTTAAAGGGACACTTGCGTTTATTCCGACGCAGCTTACCTATCATCCAAACCGCCACCTCCGAGGCCTCGATTGCCATAGAAATCAATGAGTCTGAAAAATCTGAAAGGTTTGTTATACTTTTTAGACGCTGAGACAAATATAACCAATACAAAGTTTTTAAATAGCATTGTCTTTCTAAGTCATGTCTGGCAATGTTAATACACCACATTATTCCTTAATTCACTCTGCAAATATGTTCCAACAAAGGACTGCAAGAGACTGAAAACTTGCATACAAAATATATGAAAATGTCTTTAAAATGGCATTCTTATTCCCACATAGGATAGCAAGAGACTGAAAACTATTGCTTGCAAAATACACGAAAAGGTCTTTAAAATGGCATTCTCCTTCCCACAAAGGATAGCAAGAGACTGAAAACTATTGCATACAAAATACATGAAAAGGTCTTTGAAATGGCATTCTCCTTCCAACAAAAGATAGCAAGAGAATGAAAACTGCTGCATGCAAAATACATGAACATGTCTTTAAAATGGCATTCTCCTTCCCACAAAGAATAGCAAGATAATGAAAACTATTGCGTACTAATTACATTTAAATATGTTCAAAATTGCATTCTCTTTCTAAGTGCTCTTTCTAAGTCATGTTTGGCAATGTTAATACACCACATTGTTCTTTAATATGGGAGTCTGAAAACACCTTTTAAGCCTCCACGACGCTGCCATCCAAAAACAGAAAACCAGAGTAATGATTTTATCTATAGCTAAATACTCATGTGCATAAGTAATTTATGGATAGATTATGAGTTTTGCGGTATGAGTTAAAAAGCAGTGTTAAGGCAGGTATTACAAGTCTTGCAGGTTTAGGTGTACTGCACACTTTTTTGGCCTTAACGCAACGTAATTACCACAGCTTTCAAAAAGTCCTTTTTCAATGGGACTTCCAAAACGCCGGTATTACGAGTCTGCCTGGGCGGCCAAAAAGTGAGCGGTACAGCCTATACCACCAAGATCCATACCATAAACTTAAAGTCAGTAGTTATGAGTTTTACGCTACAAAGCTGTAACATAAAACTCATATCTAAAGTGCTAAAAAGTACACTAACACCCATAAACTACCTATAAACTCCTAAACCAAGGCCCTCCCGCATCGCAAACACTAAAATAAATTTATTAACCCCTAATCTGCCGCTCCGAACATCGCCGCCACTATAACAAACATATTAATTCCTAAACCGCCAAACTCCTGCATCGCAAACACTAGCTAAATATTATTAACCCCTAATCTGCCGCCCCAACCTACATTTATTAACCCCTAATCTGCCGCCCCCAATGTCGCCGCCACTGTACTAAATGTATTAACCCCTAAACCTAAGTCTAACCCTAACACCCACTAACTTAAATATAATTAAAATAAATAAAAAAATAAAACCTAAAAAAACACTAAATACTTACCTGTAAAATAAACCCTAAGCTAGCTACAATATAACTAATAGTTACATTGTAGCTAGCTTAGGGTTTATTTTTATTTTACAGGCAAGTTTGTATTTATTTTAACTAGGTAGAATAGTTACTAAATAGTTATTAACTATTTACTAACTACCTAGCTAAAATAAATACAAATTTACCTGTAAAATAAAACCTAACTTGTCTTACAATAACACCTAACCTTACACTACAATTAAATCAATTACCTAAATTAAATACAATTACCTAAATTACAAAAAAACAAAACACTAAATTACACAAAATAAAAAAAGAAATGATCAGATATTTAAACTAATTACACCTAATCTAATAGCCCTATCAAAATAAAAAAAGTCCCCCCAAAACAAAACACCCTAGCCTAAACTAAACTACTAAAAGCCCTTAAAAGGGCCTTTTGCGGGGCACTGCCCCAAAGAAATCAGCTCTTTTACCTATAAAAAAAAATACAAACAACCCCCCAACAGTAAAACCCACCACCCACACAGCCAACCCCCCCCAAAAAATCCTAACTAAAAAAACCTAAGCTCCCCATTGCCCTGAAAAGGGCATTTGGATGGGCATTGCCCTTAAGGGCATTTAGCTCTTTTTCAAGTGCTCAAACCCCTAATCAAAAAATAAAACCCACCCAATAAACCCTTAAAAAAGCTTAACACTAACCCCCCGAAGATTCCTCATCGAAGCCAGCAGGAGTCTTCATCCAAGCGGCCGAAGTCTTCATCCAAGCGGCCGAAGTCGTCATCCAAGCCCGCAGAAGTCTTCATCCAGACGGCATCTTCTATCTTCATCCATCCGGCGTGGAGCAGGCTCCATCTTCAAGACATCAGGCGCGGAGCATCCCCTTCAATCGAAGTCTTCTTGCAGAATGAAGGTTCCTTTAAATGATGTCATCCAAGATGGCGTCCCTTGAATTCCGATTGACTGATAGAATGAAAGGTGAAAAAATCCTATTGGCTGATGCAATCAGCCAATAGGATTGAGCTTCAATCCTATTGGCTGATCCAATCAGCCAATAGGATTGAGCTCGCATTCTATTGGCTGTTCCAATAGTATGACATGATGCTTCACTAATGTCTCTGACTACAGGGGTTAGTGTTTCTGTTTTACCCATTGGTGTTTATGTATGTGTGTGTATGAATGTGACTGTGTGTGTATTTATGCATGTATGTGTATGTGTGTATGTTTGTGGAACCAGCAAATTACAGACCATGTTACTACAGCATGGGGGAGGCGGGGGGTAAACAGTGTCAGTCTATACAGTAATATTATATACAGTATAGGGGGGCTGGACCATGTCACAGACTACTGTGGTCACTTTATAAAGTACTGGGGTGGGTATGGTCAGGCCAGCCATCTCACCGGCAGATTACAGACTGTGTCACTGACTCACTATATACAGTACTGGTGGGTTAAACAGTGTCACTATATACAGTAATTGGGGGTCAGACCATCTCACAGACTATGGGCACAGGGTACATCCTTTTGTAGACATGTAATATGATTCACATTTTTTTCTGTGTTAAATGTAAAAAAAAAGAAAAAAGATATGTATCAAATTCACTTTTTTGGGGGGGTGGGGGGGGGGGTGAGGGATCCTTCTTAGATTCTTGCACCTGGGCCCTATGGTTTCTAGTTACGCCCCTGGATGAGAGAGAGAGGAGAGAGAGAGTCAGACAACCATCAGAATCTGTAACCTATATTCTTATCTGCTCCTGAGATTAACTACATATGTTTTTCATAAAAGGATAGAAGAGAAGGAATCAAATGACATAATAGAATAAAATAAAAAAATAGTTTACTATCACATGCTATTTATGAATCCTGAAATAAACTTTATTGATTCATGTACCTTTAATAGAATTGTGTTGTTTATTCAAAACTAGCGACTAGATAATTAATGGGTTATCTATTCTATTCAAAAATAAAACCTCTGGTGTAGATTGACTAATTGATAAACAGAACAAAGTATATCTTACCCATGCATTTAATTTGACCACAAGCATTTTTAACATTTGTATTATGTAAATAAAATAAAATCAAACCAATATATATATATATATTAAGACTATAATTTATTTCATGATAATCTTAATTTTTTTAAAATAAAAGTATTTTTAACATGCATAGTAAAAAATAAATTAACATTTATATATTAAACAAAACAATCATAAAAAATAAATAAAAATAAACTAAGCATTCTATTCCTTTGAACGCTTAGAGGCTGGGGGAGATTGTGGAGGTGATCTCTCCCTTGCAGCCCTGTCATGTATAAGCATGAAGAAATTTCTGTTAAAATGCCGGTTATCTTTGCCTGCCCTCTCCCTACGCTCCAATTCACCCTGCTCTATAGCTACTCTGGCCCTGTCTACCGCTTACCTCTCCCTATCAAAAATTAACCTATCACTATACCTCTCCCTATCATATACAAATCTTTCCCTGTCTAAATCTAATCTTCCCCTTTCTATTAACAGTCTTTCCCTCTCTAACTCTAATCTTTCCCTATCTAATTGACGGCCCCTCTCTATTATCCGCCCCTGTGCTCGACAGATAATCTCAATGAATGTCCCGTGCAACTTCCGGTGATCAACAATGTACTGCCTGGCCAGATCTAACATTTCAATAACAGCTAAATCTTTATTAGGATGAAGCTGTTCTTGGCCAGGTTCAGCATAGCCAGGAGCTGCTCGGGCATGAGCAGCAGGGGCAGGAGAGGCACCAGGGCTCTGAGCAGCTGGGGCTTCTGTGGCAGCATGGACAAGAGCATCTGGATCCGATGTTGCCTGGGAGATTTCCTGCTCCTTGGATTCCTGAGATAGATTCTCTCCCAGGAACTCCTCATGCAGAATTGCTCTCATCTCACGAAGACACACGGTGATCTCCTCAGACACTTCCTTTGCCAGTTCGTTATCTAAAGGAAAGGGAAAATACAAATATCAGAATCACACGTAATTTAAAGCAAAAGACTAAAGGCATTTGAAAGTTAAAATATAGCTTTCCGGATTCAGATCAAGAATATAAATGTAAGAAAATTTAGTTTCACATGTACGATTCAGATAGGTTATGTTATCTTAATACACTGGCAAATAAACATGTATTTTCTTTAGTGCTTTGTTCTCTTGGTATTTTTGTTTTTTAAATGTATGCTATGAGATGTTCCATTTTTTGTTAAGCACATAGGTAGAACTTTCTGATTGGTGTTTAAATGTAGCCAAACAATCATCAAGTGATACACAGGTGATGATCCAAACATGGGCTTCCTTCTAAGCTTACATTGTTTATTTTTCAAAAATAGATAACAATAGAAGGAGGAAAATTTTATAATAGGATACATTTTTAAATATTCTTAAAAATGCATGGTCTATCTAAATCCTGAATGTTTTATTTTGACTATACTAATCTTTGAGATACTATTCAATCACAGATTATATCACAGATCAATGTAATTTAACATTGTTGTTTAACAATGTAATATTCTTGTTTAAGACTATTTAAACATTATGGCATTGACTGTCCCTTTTAAGTGAGCACACTTATAACATTAATGTTTGTTCTTGTTTTTGTTTCCTGTGGAGGAGATCAAAGAGGTTGGTGGTTGCCAGAAAGCCCTTCGTACCTCAGCTAAAATTAATAATGCATATATATATATATATATATATATATATATATATAGTTACAAATCAAATTTAAATCATATGGGTAAGAGCATTTTAATTAAACAAAATCTAACATTAAAAAACATACCTGTTGTTCGGCTAATGCCTGCTGCTTTAGGGGTGCTGCACATTAGGTTAGGCAGTGTCGCTGCTGAGGAGAAGCTGGACTCAGTATGGATACTGATGACCAATGGTAGTGTGGCATCACCATAATCAGGAGCAGCAGCACTGGTAGATGCTGAAAACATATAATTTAAAAATAGAGAAAATAAATATTATTGCATATAATATTGTATATACAATAAAAGGCCTATTATTTTAAACAAAATAATTTGCGACATGGATAACACATGTAATAAAACTTTAATTACCTGCCAACTCGTCAGTATCATGCCTGACCTCATCCAGACCTAGCAACATATTAGACCCCAACTTCTCCATCAGCAGAGTCTCGTATGAAGAGAGCTCTGCCACATACGCACCGCCACCACCTGTAGTACATGCAGACTTCCTCTCCCTGGTCTGCTTGGCCTTTAAGATTCTCTTGATATCTAAGAATCTTTTTTTACAATGCTCCACTGATTTTGCATGAGCGCCTTCAACAAAAACACTGTCATCTATACTTTGCCAGATCTGATTTTTTTGTTGCTGAGAGAGGTTTGTTGGGCTCTGGAACCATAAATAAAATGATAGTGCTCAAGAACCTTTGTTACAAGAACCCAGTTCTGGTCAAAATTAAATTGTATATTGCGTCCGGATTTTATCTTACCAGTCTCCGCAGACGCTATATACAATCAAACAAAAAACAAAAAATGTTGCAACAACAAATCCAGCAATTAATACTTATTTTCTCACACAATTAGGAGCTTAGTAAATAACATTGGACTCCATTTTCATGCACCTTTTATAGTTAACTACTCATAACGTTATCAATCAGCCATTAGTAATTTGATATAAAATGAACAATTACATTTTTTTCTATTCTAATCTTTGTTTACGCAGTTATTCGATTCTTTAAGGATATCATATTCATAATGTCACGTCTATCTTTTTACTGATGGGAAATTGGTGGGCCTGGTCTACGGTATGAACGGTTACTTCCCCAGGAAGATTGAAGAAGTCAGAGGAATGGCTCAGGAAGATCGGGACCACATCATATATGAGATGATGCACAGGATGAGACACGTGTCCGGCATAAGACGGACACACCGACAATATCTCCATCAGTTTAGTGACCTGAGATGGCACAAGCAGGAGCGCTATAGAGCTATCAGGTCGTTTATTAGGAGATGTAAGTGTAATTTAATTGACCCCCATACTAGGGACTACCTTATCCTATCTAATAATATACACAACCACCAGTTGGGGTGAAAAGGCCACAGCTTGTTTTATTCAATTCTCTTAACATATAAACAGAACAGTTAAATAACCTAATAATAAAATACACATTAACAATCCCCCCCTCGAGGCTTGCCACTTAACCTCTTGTACTCCTATGCCAAAGGTCCCCACAGGAACCGTAATAAACCTCTCCTGCATGGCAGGAGGTACCCCATCAAACTCCACAGACCACCAAAGGCAAGCCCCATCCGCCAAGCTGCGACAGAATTGTCCTTCCTTAGATCCAAACTCAGGGAGGGTGGGAGGGAGCTTCCTCTCACTGTCAGGTCCGAATAGAAGATGAGCCTACTTCCTGCTCACTTGTCCTTTTTAAGCTCTATCCTCTGCCCGCCCACTAACCAACCCACCAGCTTCCTACTCACTAGCCCTGCTCTGGGGTCAAATGCCCTTTTGAAATAGGCATTTCTCCAGGGCTGGGATGACCCCCATACTAGGGACTACGTTATCCTATCTAATAAAATACACAACCACCAGTTGGGGTGAAAAGGCCGCAGCTTGTTTTATTAAATTCTCTTAACATATAGACAGAACAGTTAAATAACATAATAATAAAACACACATTAACAATCCCCCCCTCGAGGCTTGCCACTTAACCTCTTGTACTCCTATGCCAAAGGTCCCCACAGGAACCGTAATAGACCTCTCCTGCATGGCACTAGGTACCCCATCAAACTCCACAGACCACCAAAGGCAAGCCCCGTCTGCCACCGGGACGGCCTAACGCCGGATCCCGCCACCACCCAAGGCCTTTTCAACCCCTTCCCTCAAATTAAAATTGAGCAAATGGAGCCCCACCTCATTCAAATGGACCCCATCTCTCAGAAAGAAACATTCCCCCGACTTCCCTTCAAACTCCACGTGCCGTATTGACCCCCCTTTTTTTTTCTACAAACTTACTCAAGATTCTGTTGATCTTTCTCCTAGATATTTCCAGCCTCCTGGCATACCATGCTGCCCGCCAATTCAGCCTGGGTTCAATCTCTGACCACACTACCATAATTCTCGGAAACAATTCCCATAACCTCATCAAATCCCTCTTTACTGCTGCCAACAATTCTTTCTGAGAGACGAATCCCAAGTCATTCCCGCCCGCATGTATCACCACCATACCTGGCAGACAGTACAATCTGGCAAATTCAACCATTTTTACAATCACCTGGTCCCACCTTAAACCCGGAACCCCAACCATCGTATCCGGACTGTAGTGCTATCCAGCCCCAGCTGACTCCCTTCTTCTTTGGTCATTGCGACTCGTCTGGCCCAATAGATGTTGGAATGTCCAATAATCCAGCATTCCCGGGAACCTAGCCAGTGGAACAAGTAAAAATAACCATCACATAACACCCTAAATCAGTAACTCCTGACGTACATAGGTTCTAAAACTGCTAGACGCCCACCTACCAATCCTTTTTTTTCTTGCGTCTGACATACCCAGCATTCTCGCCTCAGTAGCTGCCCCGATTCTAAAGGAATGAGACCTGAAATCAAATTGTGGTAGACCCAACCGTCCCAACACCTTCCTAAAAACTGCTATAAACTGAAAGCGTGATAACGATTCCCCATTCCTATGGATCAACAATGGGCCGTCTCCCTGCGGTCGCACCCGTAAAAAGGCGGCCATAGCCTCGATTGGGCAACACGCTCCCCCAATCGACCTGAGGCTGATAGCCCTCCCTTGCCCCCCTTGGTCAGTCTTTGACCTCCTCAACCATATGACTAGCTCCCCACCTTGGATCCACACGTCACCCTTCTGGATCCCTTCCCCATCCTTTTTATTCGCCCCCACCACTTCAGAAACCCGGAAAGCCGCAAAGAAGGCAATCACATATGCTACCCGGAAAAGTACTAACTCATACCTGTCTGCGCACACCAAGTCTAGCGCTCCGACCACTCTCTGTAGCAAAGAAAAAATTACTGGCCTCCTAGTATCTGGAACTCTACCACCCCTACACAATCCCCTGGCCGCCATGCAAACTACAAAAGACTTGGTGACATCCTCCCACCCCAAAAACTGACAGAGGAAGGCAAGAGCCACGAGCCGTCGCTTCACCATGGCCCTTGATGCCCTCTTGTCTACCCCATTCCGCCATCCAACCAATGAGGACCGCCAACCAGTTCCAGGCCGTGAAGCCCCCCCCAGCCTTTTTGAGCACCATACACCAATCTCTCCATACCTGAGAATAGGCTCTCCACGTGGACCCTGCCAGTTCCCCCCATACCATCCTCAACAAGCCAAGAAGTCCACCTTCCACAAACTCCCCGGGCACTGCGTCCCTTCCACTTCTGCCAACGGAGCCAGCTCCCGGAACCTGTGCCACTGGAAATGGGAAAGAGAATCAGCTATCCCATTGGATCTTCCAGGCACATGCACAGCTTTGAAAATTACATTACATCTCATGCACTCCAACACAAACAAACGGAGGAGGACCACCACCGGAGGGGAGGATGCTGACAGTGAGTTAACTGCCGCCACAACTCCCATGTTGTCCGAATGAAACAGGACTTTTCTATTCCGCAATAGTCCGGGCCAGATAGTCAACGCCACCAACAACAGAAACAATTCCAAGAACACCAAGTTCTTAGTCAAGTTCTTCACTCGCCAATCCTGTGGCCAAGGCTCCGCGCACCATTTACCCCCAAGATACGCTCCGAACCCGTGCGCCCCAGAAGCGTCCGTAAACAGGTGAACATCCGGGTCCTCCCACCCCACCTGCTGGATCAAGGACCTTCCGTTAAAGTCCGATAGAAATCTCAGCCATACCACCAAGTCATCCTTCAATGCCTTTGTCAAGCGAATGTGGTGGAACAGCTCCTTCACCCCAGCAGTGGCTAGCGATATCCTCCTGCAGAACACAATCCCTACCGGGATAATCCTACAAGCGAAGTTTAACTTTCCCAACAGGGACTGCATCCCTCTAAGCGATATCTTCTTCTTCCCCAACGCCTGCCGCAAAACCCCGCACAAGTCAGTCACCTTGTCCTCCGGGAGGCAACACTCCATCTTAACCGAATCAATGTGTATTCCCAAGAAACTCAGTGCAACACAAGGACCCTCGGACTTATCACCCGCCACTGGGATTCCAAATTCCTTGGCGACCTCCCCGAAAGCATCCATCAACAGCTGACATGTATCGCTGCCAGACGGGCCGACAAACAGGAAGTCATCCAGGGAATGCACCATGGATTTCAACCCAGTCGTCCTCTTCACGACCCACTCGATGAAGCCACTGAATTTTTCAAAATAGGAGCAAGATATTGAGCAACCCATGGGTAAACATAGGTCGACAAAAAACTTCCCCTCAAAAGAACAACCTAACAAGTGGTGGCATGCCGGGTGAACAGGAAGTAGCCTGAAGGCTGCTTCCACGTCGACTTTGGCCAAAAGGGCCCCCAACCCCCCTGCCGGACTAAGGCCACTGCATCATCGAATGATGCGTATCGGACCGCCGCCAAAGCTGGGTCGATGCCGTCGTTCACCGAAAAGCCTTTCGGGTAAGACAGGCGATGAATCATACGGAATTGCCCCAGAACCTTCTTGGGGACTGCCCCAAGAGGAGACAGCCTCAAGTTAGGCAGTGAGGGGGGGTAAAAAAGGGGCCCGCCATTGGTCCAAGGGCGACCTCCTTTTCCAATTTGTCCCGAACCCCCCCCGGGAATTCCCTAGCAGATTTCAAGTTCCCTGACCCCCCTCCCCCTTCCATCTCCTGTAAGGGGATAGGGAAACCCGAGCAAAACCCCGTTAAGAGCAGCTCGGCATCTCCCTACCTGCCCCTCACCTCATAGTACCGTCTTAGCCACAGGACCATCCTTTTGATGTCCACCGGCGACCGTGCTCTGAACACCCACTTCCCCTGGTCTATTTCCCGCTCTACCTTTCCGGAAGCATTTGGAATAGGAATGGACCCCCCCACATCCCGA